>NW_004086327.1:0-49035 GCF_000220395.1 Ichthyophthirius multifiliis | reverse complement strand
ATAAAAGTAATATATTTTTAATTATTTTTAATAAATAAATAAATAAATAAATAAATAAATAAATATTTTTATTATTTTTAATATTATAATATTTTTATTATTATGTTTATTATATTTTATATTTATTAATATATATTAATATAAATTAATTTTACCTTTTTTTTAAAATTTTTTTTTTCTTTTTATATATGTTTGAATTAATTTATTTAAATAATTTTTTTTTAATTAAATTTGTAATTCCTCAACATCTTAAATACATAATTAATAAATTAAATATTTATTTTTTAATTTTTTCTAATTTATTTATTATTTTAATAATTTTTATATTATTTAAATTAATAAATTTTATTATATTAATTCTTTTAATTATTATTTGCCTTTTTAATTTTAAATTAATCATTTTATTTTACATATTTTTATATATTTATTTTTTTATTTTATGTTTTTCAATTTTTTTATAAATTTTCTCATTTTTAATAACTCACTTTATTTTTTTTTACAAGTTCAGCATATATTAAATTTTTTATTTGAGGCTTTACCAAAAATCTTTTAAAAAAAGTATTCTAATTTTATAATATTTTGAATTTCGTCAGTCATATGTATAACTTATTACAAAACTGAAAATACATAAATATGAGATTTCTTTGTTTTTACTTATCCAAATTAATATAAAGTTGGAAAACTATTTTTAAAAACATTGTAAAATATAATTCGAATATTTATTTTAACCCATTAAAATATTATCCATTTTTTTATTTGTATGTAATTTTTTTTTTTTAAATACAATTAAACTCATAACCATCCTTTTTATTATTAAAATATTTTTTTTTAAAAAATGAAAAATATTAATTTAATAAAAAATTAGATTTATATAATTTATTTAATATTTTATTCATAAATCAATATTTTTTCTTTTTTTTTCAGAGGAGTGAAGAGGAGGTTTATTATATTAGAAGTTGAATAAAAGATGATTTTAATGATTAAACCCATTTAATTATCAATTTATATTATGAATAAAAATAGTATAGAAAATAAAATAAAATAAAAATAATAAAATATAAATAATTTAAAAATATATTATTAAATTTTTTTAATGGAAAAAATAAATGATAAACTTTAAAATATCAGTGTTATTTTATATAAAAAAGTCAAATTGAAATGTTAAATTAATACATAAAAATAAATATATATAAATTTAAATTTAAAAATTATATTAAAATTTTAAAAATATAAATATTAAAATAAAAATAAATTATATTTATATAGTGAATATTATAAAAATATTTATTTAATAATATAAATATTTTTAAAAATAAAATTAAATAGAAATTTAATAATATAAGCTAATACATAATTATTATTTATTGAAACAATATTAAATAAAGAACAAAAATATCTTATAGTTATTATATAAGAATTAATAATTGTTAATATAATATAAAGCAAAAATAAATTGATTATAAAATTAAATATCAATAAAAATTAAATTTAGTATATTGTAAAAAAATTATGAATGAACATAATTATATATTATAAATAAAAATAAAATTATTGAAAAAAATTATAATATTAATAAAATAAATATAACTTTCATATATATCAATAAATTTATATATTTCTAAAATTCTTTTCTAATACTTTCATATCGGCTTAAATTTTTGCAAGTTTTCAGGGCAATTAATTGACGAAAGACATGGCCCAATAGATTTTAAATGTATTTCTAGATCTTTTAATTTGCTATTAAGTAAATAAATTAAAATATAATCTTAAAAGAAATCTTTAGAAAGTTCTTTAAATGTAATTTTAAAATTTCTTTTATAGATATCATCATCTACATAAATAGTCCAACCTTCAATAAAATCTTTTTTATTTTCAAGTCTAATTTCTTTTTTTATCCATCTTTAGAAAAGTTTAATAATTAGCTCATCTTTTTTAAATAAAGATTATAATTTTTATTAGAAATGAGAATGATAAGTAATAAATTTTCTAAATATGTTTCCGAAATTTTTAAAAATATTTCTATGTCGGCACTATAAATATTTAGTTTTATTATTTATCCTTAAAAATTAACATTCATTTTTTATATTTTCTTAACTTTCATCTAAACTTATACTGCTTTTCTAATCTTTTTAATATTCGTAGTTATTTAATTTAATTATTGAAGGCGGTATAAATTAATCAAATTAAATATTCTCTTATTTACAAATGCCATTTTTAACCATAAAATGTACATTTTCAACATTTTAATTCTAATTATTATTTAAATTATTATTTAAATTATTATTCAAATTATTATTTAAAATATTATTATTATTATTTGATGTATTATTTATATAATTAATATTATTAATGATATTATTGTTTCCATTATTAAAAGTATTATTATTATTATTATTATTATTATTATTATTATATTATTATTAAATTATTATTATATCCTTATTATTAATATATTATATTCTGAGGATATTCATAATTTATTATATTATATGATGGTCCTTTTTATATAACATTATTATAGTAACTTTATTAATAATTATTAACATATGGTTATTATTAATAATTCATTTATGTAAAGAATTAATTATACATAAATTAATCAATATAACTTTATTTGTTTTCTTAGTTTGAAGAATATTTATTATTTTATTATTGATTTTCATAAGCATAATCATTGTTTTCTTTATTGAAATTATTTTTTTAGAAATTATTGTAATTCATTTTATAATATATTTTTTATATTTTTTTTTTGTTCTCTTTTTTTTTATATAAGTTTTTTATTTTTATTAGTTAGTTCTTTTTTTTATAAAAAAAAACTTTAAATTAAAAATAATAATTTTATTTTAATATATTCTTTTTTTAAATATAAAATCATTTATTCATATTTTTTTTATAATATAATTTTTGTATATATATATTAATATATTATATATATTTTTTTATCTAAAGAAAATCATTTTTATTTTATAATAATTATAATAATCTTTAAGTATTAAAATCAATGTTATTTATTTAGACAACTAAAAATATATTTATTTAATTTCCTTATGATATTATAATGAAATTTAAATTAATAAATTTATTTTATTAAATAAATAATATAAATACTATAATTATATTCTTTTACAATTATAAATTTAAAACTATATCAAAAAATATTTATATATTGAAAAATCTTAAAAAGCATTTACTATTGATTTATATAATTTATAAAAAAATAAGCCAGAATGAGCATTAATTTAATTATTATTATTAATCAGAGAAATATTTAAAATTTAATTTTAGTATTAATTAAAACTATTAAATTTTATAAAAAAACTAAATAATAATGTAAAAATATATTATATAGTTTTTTAGTAAAGATATTTAAAATCTAAATTTAAAAGTTCAAAATATTTTTAATTATTATTTTGATATTAATTTAATTAATTTAGAAGTAAATTAAAAAATAATTATATTTAAAAAATTATTTATTGATTAAATGCATTTTATTTATGAAAGCAGGTATTAGTTATTTATAAATAACTAAATAATACTAATGTTTATTTAATTAATTATTTCTTCATAAAAAAAAGATTATTATGCTTATTAATTTTAAATATGTATATATATATTTTTATAATTATATATAATTTATTTTTAATATATATTAATATATATATATATATATATATATATATATATATATTTATTTATATTTAAATAATAGAGATAAATATAAATTAATATATTCCATATATTTGATAAAAGTGTTAGAAAATAATTTTTAGATTTTGATATAATTGTAAAAAAATGTAAAAATTTATAAAATTAAGAATTGTAATAATTATTAAAAGATATTTATTTTAGTTTAAAAAAAAAATAATAAAAAAATTTAAATAATAAAAAAAGAGAAATATTTAAAAATAATATATATTTAATTCTAATGTTCACAGAAGATATAACAGCAATAGTTGTTGATGTTGGAAGTTTATCATTAAAAGCAGGTTATTCTGGCGAGGATACTCCCAGATTAGTGATGCCATCATAAGTATGCATAAACAGAGAATAAAATTAATATTATGTTGGTGAAAACAAATTAAATATTCGTCATGACAATACTGATTTAATATATACATACAAAAATGGTTTAGTATAAGATTTTGATGCTTTCGAGAAGCTTTTGTAAGATGTATATGATAATTAAATAAGAGTATCTCCAAATGATTATTGTTTATTAATGAGCGAGTCTTCAATCCATAATACTGAATAAAGAGAAAAAATATGTGAGATAGCATTCGAAAAGTTAAATGTACCCAATTTTTTTATTGTAAAAAGTGGGGTTCTTTCTTGTTTTTCTTCAGGACGTTCTACTGCATTAATATTAGATACAGGTTTATCTTTTATTTTATAATATAAATATATTTTTTTAAACAAAAAAAATTAAAAAAAGGTGCTTATTCAACTTATGCAATACCAGTTCATGATGGATTTGCTTTATAAAAATGTGTAGTAAAATTTGATATCGGGGGAGAATATTTAACAGATAAAATACTCAATTATATTGAAAAAGAGGAAAAGAAGGTTGTTTAACCTCGCTACGCTTTATAATTTGCAAAAGACGTACCAAAAAAAATTGAGTAATATTTAAATTTTCCTAATACATTACAATCATATGAATTATATTGTAAACATCAAATAGCAAGAGATATAAAAGAAAACATTTGTAGAGTAGATGATAAAGGTTTAACAGTTGGAGAAATGTAGCTAGAAAGAACTGAATATGAACTTCCTGATGGAAACTTTATTCATTTTGATACTGCTAGAAGCAAGTTTTCTGAATATTTCTTCTCACCGTTTGAAAATAGTGATATGGCGGAAGAAGACAGTCTTAAATTTAGAGGAATGCATCATATGGTATTAGAAGCTATAAATTAATGTGATATTGATATAAAAAGACAACTTTTTAATAATATTATACTTACAGGAGGAAACTCTTTACTTTCAGGTTTCAGCTCTAGATTATAAAATAAACTTAATGATATTTCTCCACCTAATTCTAAAGTTAAAATGATTGCTTATCCTTCTTCAGTTGAAAGGAAATTTTCTTCTTGGATTGGAGGATCTATATTAGCTTCTTTGGGTTCATTTTAATCTCTTTGGATTGGAAAATAAGAATATATGGAACATGGTAAAAGTATTGTTGAAAAAAAATGTAATTGATTTTTTTTTTTTTTTTAAATATAAAAATAATAAATATATAATTATTTATTTATTTCATTACATATTTCTATTGATTAATATTTTATTAAATTATATGTGATTTTAATATTTTAAAAATTAATTTTATTTGATTATTTCTTCATGTCCTTTGTCTTATGAATTATTTTTTTCAGCAGCCAATATTAATTTATTGATTTTCTTAAATTTCTCAACTGAGAGTTTTTTTCCTTTTTTAATTTTTTTGTTTATTTTAGGCATTATAAATTTATGTAATTATTCATCTTACTATTAATTCACTTCTTATTCGAATCTATGAAATGGCTTAAAGAAAATTTACTTTTTGGTCATATAATTTATTCTTGGGAAAAGACATAAATTACTAATGCTTTTATTAAATAAATTTAAAGTTTTCTTAATTTCCCCTTCAGTACTCCAAAATATTATTAAACCGTCTTTTGAAGTCGCTATTATTTATTAATCTTCGTCATAAAATTTAAGATTTGTAATTTCTTGATTGTTTGCTTAAAAAGAAACTTTTTCTTCTTCTTCATTTTCGATATCTATCTTATGTATATATCCATTTGTGCATCCTGCGTAAATAAAAGCTTCCTAATTATCTATTTCTAAACAAGTTATTTCACTATCCAAAGTTATTTATTTTAATTTACAACCCTTATTTAGATCCCAAACTTTTAAATATATAAATAGTTTTATATTAATATTTTTTACTAATGATAGTCTTATCACTTCCTGCTGTGTATAATCTACTTATACCACATTTGCTTTGTTAAAAAGTATTTATTTTCTCAGTATGTCCAATAAGTGTATATTTGCTTCTTACTTCAAAAATTCCATTATTTAAATCAACTTTAAATGCTGCTTAAGGAGCAATAAGTGCTGAAAGAAAATAAACATTACAAATTCCATCATCTGCAGCTGTAATTATTAAACCTTCATCCAAAGAAAATTAAATGCAATTAATTTTTCTTTGATGAGCTTTGTGTTTTTTCAATAATTTACCTGTAAAGGTTTCCCAAATATATATATATCCGGAAACACTTGCAGCAGCAAAATATAATTCTGAAGGAGAAATTTAAGAAGCTGTTAATTTTTCTGAACAAGAAATTTTTAAAAAACTTTCTTATTTTCCATATTCCATATATTTAGTAATGTTTTTTGGCTCTACATTCCTAAAATATTTTGAAATTTAGGAGATACACAAAGCGTATTTTTTAATATTTAAGATTAATCGTCTGTATATTATTCTAATATACCACGTGTTTTAGGATCTATTAAATATAATTAATTTTGCTCTTCTACTGATAAAAGCATTAGCTCGTTTGAAGGCTTTATTATTTCTTACATTTTTTTTGATTTTAATTTTAGATTATTAATTTTTGATAAAAGATAATAAATAAATATAAATATTTAATATTTGTGTAAAATAGAAAATAGTATATGTATATATGTAAATATATTTTTTTATTTATAATTAAGGAATTTTGATTTCTATTTAAAATGAGCAAATATAGCTTATTTATTCTAAATACAAATAGAGTTTTTTTTTTAACTCAATTTAATTATTCTTTTATCGAATCTAAAAGAAACTCCACTGCATATTTTATTTCTTCATCATCAGTTTATTTATCATTATCAGTTTTTGAATCTATAATAGACTTTTAATATTTGAAAGGAATACCTAAGCTATATTCTTAGAAGCAGTATATTCTGTAAGTTTTTTACGTAAAGTATTTTGAAACCTCATTAATTTCTTTATTTTTTTAAATATTAAAATAAAATTTTTAATAATTAGTTTTTTATTTATTTTTTACATAATCTAGAGTATGCTTTTTTTCTTCTTATATATCAGAAAGAGTTCTCTATTTAGAAATGGAAGCTGTTGATTAACTATCAGAGAATTCTTATTCAGAAAGAAATTAATTTTATTCATAAAACCTCTATGATTTTTTAATATATTTTTATATAAAACCATTTTTTTTAATGCTATTTATTTTATTTCCTGTTTATCTTTAAACCATTATTTTATATTTATTTTGAGGTCTCTTACTTTTATTTATATATATATATATATTATAAATTAGTCATGTAAATATTCGCGATATAAAGAAATGATATAAATTTTTAATTTAGTAAAAATAAAATTTAAAATGATAAAAATAATAATTTCATTTAAATAATATATATAAATAATTAATTTGCGTAATTAATACACGAAATTTAAAAAATTTTCATTTAAATATTTAAATATTTTAATGAAATTAATTTTTATATCTATACTTAATAAGAACTAAATGTTGTAAAAATAAATCATATAAATAAAATATATTTAAAATAGTTATTTTATATTATTATCATTTTATTTCTAACTAATATATATATTAATTATGAAAATATTATATAAAAAATAAATATATCTTTTGTTAATTTTATATAATAAATTTTTTCCTTAAAGATTTTTTTTAAATATTAGATTAATCTTATTATTTTACTTAAATTTTATATACAGAAATATCCTTGATTTTGGTATACTAATATTTTATTAAGACTAATCAATGTTATGTTTAAAATTTTAAAATATTTTTTAAATAAAATATTTTAACATTTATAAAATTATCATTAGTTTTAGATATTTATATAATTAAAAGTTGAATTAAATTATTATTTTTTTTATCAAAAATAACGTTAAAAAAGTTTATAAATTATAATAAATAGTATTAAAATTTAAATATTTATATATTAAAGAAAAATATTTATTAATAGTTAAATATATCTAAAATACATTTAATTCATTTTTATTAGTATATTTTTTTATTTTTTTTTAAATGTCTTTATATTTAAATCTTATTTATAAAATTCATTATATTATGTATTATTTGTTTATTTTTTATTTAATTTATTAATTATTTTATTTTTATTATAACAAAAATAGACCGAAATTTTTTTTAAAAAAATTACTTCCTTTTTAAAAATTATTGATTTTATTTATTTTATTTTCAAATTTTCAGTATCCTATTTTTATATTTCTATGTGTTTAATAATGTTTAAATTATACCCAGCCCTTTTTTTTCATAATTTTCTATTATTTATTTATTTGTTTTTATTTTAAGGACTATTTAAATAGATAATAGAATTCATTTTTTATGATGAAAACTTTAAATATTATTATTAAAGTTTGTAATTTATTTTAAATAATACATTATTTTTGTTTATATTATATATAATTTTTATTTTAATAATTATTTAAAAATAAATTTATTTAAAACATTTAAATAATATTCAGGCTTACATGTATAAATTAAATTGGAAATTCGCTTTATTATTAATTTAATTAAAAATGCCAATGGTTAATTAAATTCGAAATTTGCTTGTATTATTAATTTAATAAAAAATACCAATGGATTTAATTAAAATTTATAAATCGCTTATAAAAACTCCATATCAATTAGAAACTGATTTTCATAATTTATGGCTGAATTTGATAACATTCTTTCTTTTTGTCTTCGAAAAAAAAAAAAAGTTTTAATTTTTTTTGATTAAGTGAAACATATACAATATTTAAACTTATATCATTATTTTGCATATTATTTAAAATAAAAAAAGATATAAAAAAAATATAATTTAAAATAATAAAAAATATATTAATTATGTAAATTATAATTAATATGAATTAAAGAAATAATAAAATATAATATAAAAAAGTAATTATGTAAATTAAAAAATGTATATATTATTTATTTTACTATTTTTAATTAAATAAATATATAATAAAAATATTTTATTTTTTAATAAATATATATAAATTTTAATAATTCTTTTTTTATCTGTTTTCAAATGAGTAATAATAGCAATTTCAAATAATATTTAAGGATACGACCATTAGACTATTAAACAGATATGATAAATATTAAAGAAAATGTTATTACTATAACCGATCCATAATTTAAATAAAAAGAAAATGCTCATTTATTGTCTTCTTAAAAAGAATAAAATTTCAAATATGATAAAATTTTTGGAGAAAATACTTAATAAGAATAAATTTATTAATAGATTGGATAACCCTCTATTGATAATTTATTAAATGGAAATAATTCTTTAATTATTGCATATGGATAAACAGGAAGTGGAAAAACATTTACTATTTATGGAGAAAATAATTCTTTTACCCCATAAATAGATAATAAAAATAAAAAGCAAGGAAATTAAAAAGGACTTGTATTAAGATGTTGTGAATATTTACTTTAAAAAATAAAAGAATTAGAATAAACAAAAGAAATTATTGTAAATATGAGTTTTTCAGATATTTATTTTGATAAAATAAGAGATTTATCTCGTGCATATTTAAATAACGGTTTTATTTATTTAAAAAAAATAATAAAATAATAATATTTATTTATGATATATAAAAAATAGATCCAAGATAAGGAATTAATTTAGGTATTTTATTAAATATAGCAAGTATATATAAATAAAAAAACAAAAAATAAAGAAAAAGAATTAAAATAGTTAGATTAGTAAAATTTAATTTTATACGAAAATACAAATGGTTTAATAATGGCAAAAGATATGAATTTTATTCAATTAGAAAGTCTTAATTAATTATAATAAATGCTTAAAATAGCAGTAAAAAAATAATAATTATTTAAAAAAAAAAAACAATAATGAATAAATAGTTTCAACTAAGAGAAATTCAAGAAAGTAAAGGAAATTTAATATGGGCAAGAGCATAAACAATACTAACATTAAATGTAATATAGAAAGATAAAATAAATGAAAATATACCTTTTAAAAATACAATTATTTAGTTTGTTGATTTATCAGGATCTGAAAGAATTGCCAAAAGCTTAAATGAAGGAAATAAACTATGTGAATCTATATTAATTAATTAATATTTAGCATCTTTAAATAAATGCTTATAGAATATTTCTTTGAAAAATTAAAATCTTAATTATAAAGAAACAAAATTGACTCATTTTCTTTAAAATACTATGAAAAGTAGAAGTCATATTAGTCTTATTGGTCATTTAAATCCAGGTGATAGTAATTTTGATGAGTGTCTTTTTACACTTTAATATTTAGAAAGATGTTCTTAAGATGCACCTAAAATGCTTTAGTTGCCTTCTAATTCTAATGGAAGTTACAATAATAATAATCACTAAAATAGCGAATAAATTATAAAAAGATTAAAGAAAGAAGTTGCCGAATAAAAGGAAAAAATTGATAGAGTCAAAAACGATAATAAAAAGAAATTAATTGATATTTAACACTTATTAGGAATTGAAGTTGATTTTGATGAATTACTTAGTAAATAATTCACTAAAGAATTCGAATAGTTAAAACAATAAAAAGATAGTATTGTTATGCTTGAAAATGTTTAAAAATATAACTAAAATTTGATAAAAAAAATTGAAAAATTACACAAAAGTGTTTAAGATATAAAAAGTTAGGAATTAAAAAAGCATAATGAATAAATGGTTTAAATTAATTTATTAAGAGATTAAATAAAAGATTTATAAGGTTTAATTTTTATCGTTTTTAATATAAATATAAAAAAATATATATATAAATATATATATAAATATAAATATATATAATATGTATATATATATATGTATATAATACATAATATTTTATATTTAATAATTATTTTTTATAAAATAAAGAAAGCTTAAATATTAAAGAAAATTGTTAAAAAACTTAAATGAAAAATTTATTTAAAGATAAATAAGCTGAATAAAAGTAACTTTTTGACAAAAACTCTGGATAAATAGAAGAAAAAGTCAATATTGTGTTTAATTTATAGAATTTTATTTAAAATAAAACTTAAGAAAACCAAAAAATTAATGATATTAAAAAAGGAATAAAATACGAAATTGAAAAAGAACATAAAAATTAGATAGAAAATCTAAAAAAAGAATATTAAGTTTTAATTGATAATACAAAAGCTTAATTTGATGATCTTTTAAAATAAAAAAATGAACAAATTTAAGATTTTATTAAGGAAATTAAGGCTTATAGATAAAATAAAAAATAATATTTAAATGAATTAAAACAAGAGATGTTAGATATGTATGATTAAATTATGTAATATAATTAAGTTATATCTAAAATAGAGGTTTCTTTATTTATTTTTTATTTTTTTAATTTATATTATTTTTAGTCCGGTACTTATACTGGTGGTATAAAATCTTTTAATATTGCTGAAAAAGAAAAACCTATTCTTCCATAAAGATAAAAATATAAAAAGTAACTTGATTTTTGTTATTATAAAATAAAATAATATCAATAGTTTATTCAAAGCTCTAGATTTAAGGTATTCTAATAAGCAAATAGAAAAAAATATGTAATAATCGTAAAATTGTTAATCAAATAATAAAAATTAAAATGAAAGATTAAATTTAGATACAATAAAAAAAATCAACTTAGATAAATAAGAAAAAATAGATGAAAATAATAGAATAGATATTAATATTAATTTGAATTAATTTAAAACCAAAGAAGATATTGTTCATGTTAAGACATTAGCTGAACGATTGAAAAATTCATTATAGTAAATATTACCTTTTTTTTATAAAAATAAATAAATAAATAATTAGAGAGTCTGTAATCAGAGAAAGATAGCTTTCGTAAAAAGTAAATGACTTTGAAAAAATAAATGAAAATTTTGATATTAATTAACTTATAAAAGAAAAGAAGAATTTAAAAATCTTTATTAATAATGCTTAAAAAATTACAATTAAGCAAAAATTGTTTTAGAATCTTAAAAAAGATTGTTAAGTATGCCTAAATATAAAAAAAAATTAAATCAATAAACATATAAAAATACAGAAAAACAAAATAATTAATAAAATTCTCATATTGCTTTACATAAGTCTTAATTTTAATTACCTGTTATGTCACATACTAAATTATGAATAATAATTTTTTAAAATAATAATATATATATATATATATATATATATATATATATATATATATATATATATATATATATATTTAAAAATTTATTGATATTTAATAAATTGTAAAATAATATATATAATTTATTTTTAATTAAATAAATATTTTTTAAAATATTTATTTTTCTTTTTTCATATAATAATATAAAATAATAAAAATGAAATATTCTTTTAGTGATATAGATTTAGAAGACATTTTAAATGATGAAGATGATGATTCAGAATAAGACGAATAAGAAGATTAAAAAAAATATGAAATTAAAAAGAAATAATGTACTTTAAGCAAATTTGCGGTTTAACATAAAGACAAACAAAATAATCAAGATCATTATTTAAATGCAGAATTAGTTAATATTTTTGATTTTAATCCCAATGAATTATTAGGTTTATAAGAAGATATAATTTAAAATGAAAATAATGAATAAATTCAAGTTAAAACATATATACATATATTTATTTATATATAAAACAAAGAAAAAAGAAGAAAAAAATGTGCTATAATTTGATGTAGAAGATATTTTATTAGAAATAGAAAATGAAGAAAAAGAATAAAATTTAGCCTAAAAAACAATAAAACAAAATGAAATAAAATAAAGTATTTATATTTCGAATACATATACTTAACAAATAAACACGCCTTAATAATAAACTAAAGAAAATAAAAAACAAAGTTCATAAATATAATATGAAAATTTAATTTTGAAAAAAGAAAAAGAAGTAGAAAAATAAGAAGAAGAGGAAGAAATAGAAGAAGAGGAAGAAATAGAAGAAGAGAACGATTTTTCCTTAAAAAAATAAATAAATCCATTAGATTTAATAGACTAAGATGAAGAAAAAATAATTTAAAATTAAGATAATTAAAACTTTGACTATTAAAAAAATCTTATTTTATAAAATATTTAACTTCCATAAAATTTTAATATGGAATATTTAACATTAGATTTCATTTCTAAATATTTATATCCTTATTAGGAAAACATTGTTTTAGGAGAAATGATTAATTATGGTTTTCCTAAAGCATTATGTGTAAATAAATATTTATTTATTTTTAATAAAAATTTACAACAAAAAAGGCTTTTTAAAATAAATTGCTTATAATAGGAACATCTTATGGAATGATAATAATATTTGATTTAAAAAATAAAAAAATAAATAAAATTATTGGTTGTTTTGATGATTATAAAAAATATGGTCCAGTTTCTTCACTTGATATTTGTAAATAAGGAGATTATATTGGGGCTGGCTATGAAAATGGAACAATAGTATTATATGATGTTGATTAAGGAAGTGTTTTAAAATCAATTTTTGGAATGCATGAAGGAGAAATTATTGCGTTTAAATTTTTAAAAGAGGTTTTTTTTTTTTTTTTCTAAAATACATTCAATAAATAGACTAAAGATTCTTTTATTTCAAGTGATTCTTAAGGAAACGTATTTTATTTTTAAATTTCGAAGATGTTTTGGTCTTATTCTTTTGATAAAAAAAGACTATTTAATAAAAATGAGAAAGAAATAATACATTAAATTGATGTTCTTTTCGAAAAATTCAAACCTTTAGATAATTTAAATGCAAATATAGTTGCACTTTCAGCAATTAGTCATATAATAATAATAACAGTACAACCACATGTTAAATTTCTGTTTAAAATCGAAAAACCATCTTTCGTTTTATATACTTCATTACCTTAGGTAAGTTGGGGAAGAGCCAAAGGACCCAAATCGAATGAAGAATGCAAAGAATACCCTGTTTTAGGTGTTTGTTGGGGAAATTACATTCGAATTTATTAAATGAATAAATTTTCAATAATTTAAATATAGGGAATAAATACTATTAGTGAAAGTTTTGATATTGTTGGTCATTTATGTGTCGATAGTTAAATTATGTATTTTTAATTTATTAGCTTTAATATGGTTTTGACCATGTTTAGTAGAAAAACATTTAAAATTTTTTTTGTTGAATAATTTAGTGATAAAGAAGAAAAATAGAATTAAGAATAAAATTGTTTAAAAAGTTAAATTTTATTAAAAGATGATGATGAAGTATTTTTTTAAAGCTATTTTAAAGATAATAATTAAAAATAAACTTAAACATTCAATAATTTAATTATTGCTAAAAATCATGATATGTTTTTTTTTTAAAAAAAATAAATAAATAAATTAATATATTTTTAATTTTTTAAGATTTTTTGCTACTGCAACTAATATATATAGTGGACATTTTTTCACTTGGAAGGAATGTATAAAAAAATATGTAGAAAAAAGTGATTGGAAAATGGCTTTAAAAATTGGATTTGAATTAATTAAAGGAAAATGTTAATGTTTTAGCATTTTACCTAATTTAAATTCTTTAGAAGACAAAGGTAAATTTATGGATATTTTTTTGGATTTAGTTACTGTATTTTTGTAAAACAGTTCAGAAGAAATCACCTAATAAGGGTTTTCTTATGAGATATAAAAAGAAAAGTATTTTTTTTTTTTTTATAAAATAATAATATTCATAGATATTCAGAAATTGCAAAATTATCTTTTGAATATTTAATTGAAAGTGAATAATATAATTATTTATTTAAATAAGTCAAATTTTTTTTCTTAAAAATGGATCATAATGATATATTTTTAAGCCATTTAGAACCATTTATTATGCACAATAAAATAAAAAGTGTCCCTAATGATGTATTTACTGAAATACTTTATTATTTTAAACAATAAGATAAACTAAAAGTTTTATAAAATTTTATTATTAATTTGGACTTGTAATCAATAGATTTAGGATTTAGTATGAGTGTATGTTTGGATTTAAACTTATTTACGCCATTAATATATATTTGTACTAGGAAAGATAATGATTTTATAACTCCTTTAAATAAAATGTATTAATAATATTTATAAATTTAATAAATAAGTAAAGATAAAGGAAAAAAATATATTTATTAATGCATGTGGTTTTTGCGTACAACATTAGAAGGTAAGATGTTTCCAAATGATTAAATAGAGGAGAAAGTGTATATAAATACTATAAGATCACTTGTTGTTTGGCTATTTATTGAAGAAATTCTTATAGCGTTTTTAAATTATGATTCTAAGATTTTTTTAGATATATTATTTATGTTTTTTGAAGGAAGACCTGCTTTAATATTAAGAGAATATGATTAAAATTTATGTAATTATTTTCATAAAGATCCTTAAAAAGATTTTTTACCAGAATTTGTTCATTTAGAAATGATTAGAAAAATTGATTAATGTATAGGATAAGATATATTACCATTTCAATAGTTTTCTTATTTTGTTGGAAAAGTAGCTAAAATTTAGGAACATTAGATAGATTTAGATATTTGTATTAAATGCGTTTAATATGTTCTAAAAGATAAAAATAAATATTCTGAATTCCAAAGGAGTAAAAAATCTTCAGAAACTGTTTGTTTGATTTAAAAATGTAAAAATTAAATTTAATAAAATTTAGATTAAATTAAATAATTATTGGAAGTTGCTGATGATTCAGAATTGTACTTTTAAATTATATTTTCTATTTTTATATATATAATATTTTATATTTATTAAGTGATGAAATAGTGGCATATTTATATTTCCTTTAAGGAGATATAGAAAGATCATTTAATATGTACTTATTTATGAAAAGTAATAAATTTGAATAGTTTAAAATTTTTGTTTGGCTTCAGGAAGCATTTGAATCAAGCTTTTTAGGAGAAAATAATATTAACTTGTTAAAGAATCATATATTAGATAATATTTTCTAATTAGTTTAAACTTCACCAATTTAAACAAAAAATATTGTTTAAAAATATATGAAAAATTAAGAAGATTAAATATTTGAAATACTTTCATAGTTTCCTTCACTTTTACTTGATTATGTTGAATGTATTATATAAGATAGAAAATAAGGTCTTATTGCTTTAAAGAATGAAACTTTAGCTCTTTATATTACTTTACTATGTTAATAAGAACCAAGTAGAGTTATTTAAGAATTAAAAAATAATTATTATCCTTTAGAAGAAATTCTTATTATATGTGAAAAAAATAAGGCTACAGAAGCTGAAGGATTTATTTGTGAAAAATTAGGTTATTATTAGAAAGCTTTGGAATTGTATTCTGAAGTTTTTTTAAATATTTGTAGAAAAGCAATTAATAAAATTTCTTAAGAAAAATACTTTAGTAATTTATTTTTTATTATTATTAGTTTTATGTTTTTAATACATTTTAGATTAAACTTTAGTTTTTTAAAAGTTTTAATATATGATTAACTTGTGTAAAATTGCTTATTAGGCTGACTAAAATAAAAACTAAGTATTTTTTTAATAATATATTATATAATATTTAATTAAACAAAGGAATTATGGTTAAAAATGTCTTATTCTATTTTAGATTATAATACAGAGAATTCTATATGGAAAAGATTGTAAGAATAATAAAGAAAAAAAATAGATAAAGAAAATATAAATAAAATAAATAAAATATTTTCTGATATTATTGATGAATTATTTATTTATGTTTAAAAATATGTTAATATAGAAGGAGTTATTAACTTAATAAATATGTTCAATAATTAATTTTCTTTAAACAATATAAAAGAAACATTTATGAAAATACTTAAGAATCATTCAGAAGTAATAACACTTTTCAATGAAGCCAAACTAATAGCCATAAATGACTTACTAAATCAATATAAAAGTTACATTAGAAATATCAATTTAGGATGCAGTTTTATAAATAAATGTGTTGTTTGTGGTATAAATTTCTTTAATTATGGAAGTGATTTTATTATAATTTTTTAATGTGGGCATCCTTTTCATAAAAAATGTATTGATTAGAAAAAAAGTTAATGCTTAGTATGTATAAGAAAAGAATTGCCTTATAGTAATATAAATTAACTTATTTTATATTTTTTATTCTTATTAGTAAGTAAAATTGTTGTTGACATGTAAGAAATTTCAAATAAACTATAAAGAGCTAAAAATGTGTCATTTGATTAAAAATAAACTAGTAATTTAGCTACTCCTATTAATTTTAATAGCTAATAAAATAAAAATATTAGCTTTGAAAATGAATTAAAATATTTTAATGCATAAACTGCTTAAGAAAATTCTAATTAAAATAGTGTATTTTTATTTAAATTTATTTATATATATATTTCTTTAAATAATAAGGAATTAAATCTAATTATTGATAAAAATGAACTTTTAAGATAATAAAATACTTTCTAAAAACAGATTTAAATATAGTAAATAAAAGCTGAAATTAAAGATAAAATGATAAGAAAACTAAAAATATTTGATTGTTTTATTGAAGAAAATATAATGGATGTAATTTTTTAAAAAAATTAAAAATATATAAATTTAAAATAAAAAAGATTGATTAAATGAGATAAAAATATATTTAATTATGAAATATTTTTAATATAACTAAATATCTAAAATAATTAATATATATTTCTTTTTATTTTAATTTTGTTTTAATTATTTTTTTATATTAAAATAATAATTTTTTTTTATTAATTATTTTTATAATTTTAACTTATAAGCACTTGCATTATTTTTTTAAAATATAATTTTAAATAAAAATTTTTAAAAATAAAAATAAAGCATGTAGAAAATTATAAAAATCTATCTATTTTATTTCAGATTATATATATATAAAAAAAAATGATCTAATTTAATAATATATCAAATAAAAAAAAAACAAGAAGAAATAAATATAAATCTATTTTAATTTATATAAAGCAAATATATAACCTAATTTAATAATTAATTAACAAGAAAAAAAAACTTATTATTATTTAATAAAATATCAATTACTTAATAAAAATATTATTAATAAGAAATTAAAAATAATAAATAAAAATAATTTTTTCTAAAAAAATTAAATAAAAATAGAAAAAATGAGTATGTCAGGTTAACTCTTGGACGAAACAAAACAAGAAAAAATATTCATGAGAATATTAAAAAGAGACGAAAACTTATTTTGTGCAGATTGCAACTTAAAAGCTCCGACATGGGTTTCATTAGATTTTGGTGTATTTTTATGTATGGCTTGTTCTGGTATAAAAAAAATAAATAAAAAAAATAAAAAAGTAAATTAATAGGTGCACATAGGCATTTAAGTAGAAAAATAACAAGAGTTTATTCCACTAAAATAGATAGATGGAATATCGAAAATGTTGAAATTATGGATTATATTGGAAACGGGATTGCTAATTCTTATTGGGAATTTAAATAACCTGTAAGAAGAATATAAGCAAACTGTTAACCAGAAGATCGAATCAGATTTGTTACTGAAAAATATATAAAAAAATTTATTCAGATACTAAAGGATGTAACCCAGTTTAAATATTTTTAGAAAATAAAGCCAAAGGCATATTAGAGTAAAAAATATATAAAAAATAAAAAATAATTTTAAATTTTTAAATAGGAGGCCAATTTAAAAATAAGAAAAAACATTAAATAACCCGGCTTTATAAGTGATAAATGATAATAAAGGAAAAGAATTGTAATTTTATTCGAATTGTGGAGCTGATAATAATCATATTAATCGTTTAAGATAAGAAAATTAGCCTTAAAAATCTAATTTTAATTCATTTGCTACACCGAAAAATAATAATATTATTGATTTATTAGATATGGAAGAAAATTCGCATACAAATAATTAAAATAATAACATAAATAAAAATTAAAATAATATATTAGACATTTAATTCAGTGAATTTAAGCAATGTCCTCCATAAGCAGTTTAAAATGGAAATGATGAAATATAACTCGATTTAATGAATTTATATAATAACAATAGTAATAATAGTAATAATAGTAAAAATAATACTAAAAATATTTAAATTAATAATTAAAAAAATAATAATGAAAATTAATAAAAAAGTAATATGGACTTATTATTTTTTGATGAATAACCTTAAAAATAATAAAATAATACTAGTAATAATGCTTAAAACATAAATAATAATTAAAATGAAGTAGATAAAAATAGATATTAAGCATTAAACTATTTAACATATAATTATTATAATAACTAACATAATAATTAATATAATAATTAATTTAACAATTAATATAATAATTAATATGCTTAAATGTATCAATAATAATAATATTAATAATAATAATAATAATAATAATAATAATAATAATAATATTAATATTATTATTCTAATTATAATAATGGAAATAATATTTTGAATATGTAGAGAAAATGAAAAAGTTTTTTTTTTATAAATATATTTAAAATTTATTAACTTTTATCTTTTAACTTTTTCATAATTTTATTTTTTATATTATTAATAAAATAATTATAATTTTAATTAAATTTAATTATTTTTCTTAAAATAAATATTTATTTAATACTATATATTTTTATTTAAATTTATATTCTTATAATTATCATATAAACAGTAAAATATTACTAAAACTTCATAAAAATAATAATCAAATAAAATAAATAATTAAAAAAATAAAAATATTATTAAATATATATATATATATATATATATATATATATATAGATAATGCTTTATTATTAATCAAATATTCTAATTAAAAAAAAAATAATAATCAAACTTTAAGTTTTTTCTAAGGATTTTCTTTTAAATCATCGTCATCTTTTGCTTGTTAAAGATTATCTTCTTATTTCTGAATTTCTTCTTAAATATTTTCTTCTTTAGTTATTTTTTAATTTTGATCTTCTTAGTTAGTAATTGTGTCATTTTAAATTTATTCTTCTTCATCTTTCTAATTATCTGAAATCGAATAAGGTTATGTGTCATGGACAAGTTCACTATTTTCTTTCTCAGTATTAGTATTATTTTGAGTTTGTTATGTAACAGATTCTTCACTTTTTTTGATTAATTCATTTTCTTAAGGCTATTCTTTTTATTCTGATTAAGATTGGTTTTCATTTAAAGTTGATTATGAGCTATTAGCTTTTTTTTCAGGACTTAATTTCATATTTACTTGTTTGGATGATTCTAATTTGTTTTATAATTCATTTTCTTCTTTTTATTCTACTTCTGAATTTTATAAGATTTAAGATTCTTATATTTTTCGAGATATTTCTTAAATTTTTATGTTTAAAACTTCGGTATTTTCTTCTTGAGTAGTCATTTTTATTATTTTATTTTTTTGATTTTTTTTATTATTTATTTATTTATTTTTATATTGAAAAAAGAGTTGATATATTGCAAATTCCATCTAAAAATTAGAATTTTATAAACATTATTTATATTTATAAATAAACAAGTAAAATAAAATAATGTATATTTTTTTTAATATAATATCTCTAATTATTTTATTTATTATAATAATTAGTTTATTTATATTTTTTTTTTATTTATTATTAAATTTATAAATTTAAGTCTTTTTTTTTTTTTTCAGTATTATTAAAATTCAAATATTTCTAAACAATCTTTTTTATAATTTAGTATTTAATTTTAAATCTAATCAATTTATCCATTAATTTATGCCAAAACATCAACTTATTTATCCAATAAATTTTATTATTACATCATTTTTATCATTTGTTCCCTAAATATATATTCCGCAACATTATGTTAAGTTAATATTTCTAATTCTCCGTCCTTTTATACAAAAATATTAGCTTTATTTTCATATTTTTCATCTGTATTAAAATTATTAAAAATTAAATTTAAATATATTTTTATTTACCTTAAATAGGAATAGGTTTTAATTTAATTAATACTTTTTAAATTATCTCATTAGAAGGTTAAATAAATGATATTTAAATGTTTGTTTTATCTTTTAAGCTTTATTTGATAAGAAATTTAGTAAATTGAGTTAAAATTTATTAAGAATATTCTAATTATTCTAAATTTTCCTTAATTAAATTAAATGAATATGAAAATACATATGGTTCAAACAATTATATAATTTCTTTTTATTAAGCTTAGCTAAGTTTTTATAAATTTGTTATTTAAATTTATTTTTCCTCTAGTATTTAAATGACTTAATTATTTATAGGGAGTGAAATTTATTCAAATGTGGTTAAAAAATCTTCGAATAATTTATTTAACTTTATTTATTTTAATAAATAATTTTTTTTATAATTTTACTTAATTTTCATTTTATAATAATTATTGTATATGACTTTATCCTAAACTGTCTTCATATTTTGTTAAAAAACTAAATAATATGAACATTTAACCTAAAAAACCTCCAAATAGCCCCACTTTTTTATATTTTAATTAATAAGCTTTTATATGAATAATTATATATATATATTTATACCAAAAGGTAAATATTATTAAGAACCATCTATATCACAAATATATGCTTTTTATATATTTTCTTTTAAAGTTCCTTTATTAACAATTTTTTTTAGAATATTATTTATTAATCTCTACTTTCTTTTATCTTCTTTTCTTTAATTCTTTTGAATTTCTTTCTGGATTTCCTCCTCTTCTTATTCTTTTATTCTTTAAAGTTTTATTTATTCGCGTTTTTCTAATTATATTTAATATCCTTTTCTATGTAATTCAATATTTTTTTAATTAATATTTTAACATAGTTCTAATTTATTAATATAAATAAAAAAATGAAAAATTATATTTTTTTAAACATTTAAAATGATTTTCTATAATTTATTTGTCAATCAAATTTTAATTAACTTGATCTTATAAAAAAGGAAGGTAATTAGAATAGATCTAAATTTATAAAAAGTTTCTAAAAACTCCTAAATCAATCATATATTAAGAAACATTTTCCTTTAAAGAATGCAAATAGTTAATTGCAATATTTCTTGAAATAATTTTTTTATGAATACTAACTTTTTATTTTTAAAAACTTTAATATTAATGACTTCTTCTTTCCTTTTTTTTAAAAAAATAAATAAATAAAATAAAATAAAAAAAATTTGATTACAATTTCATCTTTTTTTCTTTCTTCTTTTGTTTAGAATCTTTGGCATTCTGCAAGTTGTACATTTCTTATAATTTCGAATTGTCTTTATTGATTTTACATTTCTTTTAATTCTTCTTCTTCTAAAACTTCAATTCTACTTTACACTAAAATTTTTCCTAACAAAACTTATAATATAACTTCTACCTCAACATTAAAGTCAAATAAATCCCCATCTTGTATCTATGTCTCTTTATCTTCTCCGAATTTCATAGGCCAAAAAAGTCTATTATAAGGCCTATCTATTTAAGGCTCTGTTTATGCATATTATTATGTCTCTGAAGGTTTTCCAGCTAATATTTCTACATATTACTCAGTCATTACTTCTATATTATGTCTTCCTTCGGGTAGAGGAGGCGTTTACTTGCGCACAAGAGATTGCTGCTTTGAAAATGCATTTTTTAGAATTTTTTATTAAGGTTGAGACTATTATAATGTTTAAAATTATTATGCTTATGAATATTGTTTTAACCTTGCATATGTATTTCCTCTTAGTACACGTTTGTCAAACATTATGTTTTTGGAATTGTTAAGTCTGCTTTTTTTTTTAATTTTTAGTATTATTTTTAATTTACTCTTCATCTTCTGGATTAATACGGTATTTCTATGTCTTTAATGCGGGATTTTGAAGTAATGGTTTAGCAGAAAATTAATATGTTTCATTGTTTAATTATTTCATTTTTTTTTTTGGAAATTATAGTTTTTTTTTATTTATTTTTTAGTAGTTTTAACTTTAAAATAAAATTTAATAAAGGCTTAAAAAATTCTTATATAAAAATATTAAAAAGCTGTTATTTATTAAGAAAATTAATATTATTAATATATTTTTGTTAATTTATTTTAATGTCATTATTTATTTTAATATTATTTTTTATAATAATTGAAATTTAATATAAAAAAAATATTAAATAAAAAAACTATTAAATATCTATAATATATATTTATATATATATATTTAAATATATATATATATATATACTTTTTTTTATTTAATTATATATATATAATATTAAATAATTTATTATAAATAAAAATTAATTATAAATTGATATTTTAACTAAAAATTTCATATTGTAAGAATATATAATAAATTTAATAAAAGAATTTATCATTTATTTTAAAATAAAATTAATGTAATAAACAATTTATAAATATTATTTTATTTACAACTATTATAAATAAAATAAAATATATTTATATTATTATTTTATTTTATTGTAAATAAATTATTTTTATAATTTATTTAAAATTTTTATATATTAACCATCAATTATTCCTTATTTTAATAGATGTGAAAAAAATAAAAATGTGATTTTTTAAAAAATATATTATATATTTAGTTAAAAGTTTCAGAATGAAATCAATATCTTAATTATAATTATAAAGTTTTTTAAAAATTAGTTTTTTTTATTATTATTACTTTTTTTAAAACACGAAGAAATGTTTTTGACAATGTCTAATATTATACAAAAAAAATAAATATATTGTTAATTAAAATATAAAATTACGAAAACATGCAATATTTATAAAATTTTTAATATTGTATAATTGTATAAATAAATATAAATTAAAGATTATTTATATATATCAATAATTTAAACACAAATATATCTCAGCATTTTTTCAAAAAAAAAACAGCAAAATGTTTACAATAATAACTAAGTTTTACTTAATACTTGCTATATATATATTAAAAGTACTCTGTATATAAACATAAGGACAATAAAATAGTACTCAAATATTATAACTTTAATCATAAAATTCTTAAGAAGGTTCTTTGTTTTGTTTGTAATGTCAACTTTTTTTATCGAAAATCTAATCAAAAAACACAACCGAATTTGTGCGCAATATTGCTTCGTTTACCGAGTTTTTTTGTACAACATTTCGAATTGAAACTAAAAAAGTATGTAAAGGAGCAATAGAAGAAAATGCAAAAATAGTGATAGATATGTTATAAAAAAGATACACTGATCCAAATATGATCTGTCCTTTGCTTGGTTTATGTCCGAAATATTATGATGAGATAAATATAGAAGACTTAATAAAATAAATAGAATAAGACAAACCTATAGTAAATGAATATAAAAAAGAATAAAAAAATAACGATAAATATAATATATTACACTTAACAGACCTTCATTTTGATGAAAAATACAAAGAAGGAGCTTCTGCAAACTGTAAAGATCCTAATTGTTGTAGAGAAGAGTCTTCTGAAAGTACTGAAAAGGCCGGATATTGGGGTTATGTTGGTAACTGTGATATTCCTTTTAGAACTATAGAAGCTACAATTGAGTTTATAAAAAAAAATTTAACGGAAACACTCGATTTTATAATATGGACAGGCGATAATACAAATCATTTCATTTGGGAATAATCATTAGAAGATAATTTAAAATCAACTGAATAAATTACTTAAATTTTATAATAAAAATTACCGAAAATCAAAGTTTTTCCAATTATGGGTAATCATGAAAGTTTTCCTGTAAATAATTATGATTTTGGAAGTTAAAGAGAAAAATATTTTAATTAAAGATTAAGCTCGATGTGGTAAAGTTGGATTGGAAAAGAAGCAGCTGAAATGTTTGCTAATAAAGGCTTCTATTCGACTTTTTTGAATGAAAAAGTAAAGATTATTGCAATAAATACTCAAGGAGCAAATAATGGAAATTTCTTTTTAATATAAAATCCAACTGATCCTGGAAAAATGCTAGAATGGATGAGAGAAGAATTGATAGATTGTGAAAAAAAAGGTTTTAAAGCAATTATTATTGGACATATTCCTTCGAATGGTGATGTTTTGGAATTATGGAGTTAAGTATATAATTCTATTATTTATAGATTTGCAGATGTTATTAGCGGACAATTTTTTGGACATACACATATTGATTAATTTGTTGTTTATAGAAATCCTGAAAATAAAAAAATTAAAAATGTGGCTTTCGTTGCTCCTTCATTAACTACTTTTGTATATAGATTGCCTACTTTTAGAGTTTTTGAACTATTTAAAGAGAATGCCAAAGTTGTTAATTATATATAATATTCTTTTAATATAACTAAGTGGAATTTAAATGGAGTAAAAGATATTAATTAAGTAAATTTTGATGTAGATTATGTATTTAAAGAAAAGTATTAAAATATTTTTGGAAATGATCTTGGTAATATGGATGATTGGGAAAAACTTTTGAAAGAAATGAAAAATAATATTAATGTATTTAATGCTTATGCTAAAAGTTATAATAATTAAAATTAATAAATAGAATATAAGGAGGTTGATTAAAAAATATTGTGCGGCTTAGAAGGAACTTAACATTTATAGGAAGAGTGTATGGGGAATAGATACAAGAAAAAAATAATAGAATATATATATGGAAATTGGTTTACTAAAAAGAATTGAAAGATATTATTTATATGTATTTTTTATTGTTTTGAATATATTTTATATAGTAATAATAATATATAATAAAATAATAAATATTTATATAATATAAAAATAAAAATTATTTTTATTTTCAAATGAGTAAATATTAATTATTTAATAAACAAGAAATTAAAGTTTTGACTTACAATATATTCATAAGACCTCCTCCTATAAAAACAAATGAAGATGACTTTAAAGATGAACGTTTGACAGTTTTTATTTAAAAATATATATAGAATTTTGACATTATTTGTTTTTAAGAACTCTTTCGCCCTTTTTCTGGAAGGAGATAAAAAGTTGTTTATTCTACAATAAAAAAAGGATTTCTATTTCATGTTAGTGCTCCTCAACCTGGATTTTTTTCCCGTTTTTTAATTGATGCAGGATTAACTATTCTAAGTAAATATCCGATAGTATAATCTGAGTTTTTCCAATTTTCTTATGGAATTAAAGCAGATGGATTGTGCTAAAAAGGTGTTTTATATGCAAAAATTTAAATTAATGATAAATTTTTACATATTTTTAATACTCATACACAAGCTTCTTATGCATAAGATGAAGATTAAGTTATTATTATTATTATTATTAATTATTATTATTATTAATATTATTTTAAAATAAGAAACCTTGCACTTTTACTAGAATCAATTAGTTATTTGAAATTAGAAATTTTATATAAAAATGCTTGGAAAAATATTTATTTTAAAATGATGATATATGTCTTTTTGGAGGTGATTTTAATGTAGATGCAAAACATTAGGACTTTTTAATTAGCAATTTTAGAAATTAAGATGAATTAATTGTTTTATTATTATTATTATTTAAAATATTATTTTTATTTTTAAAAAAATAAAAAAAAAGAGTAAACTTAATTTAAATATAAATTAAACTTATTTTAATGAATATGAAGCTCTAATTAATATTCTTTAAGGAAAAGATAAAGATATTGTTATAGATTTAGCAAAGGTATTTTATATTAAATGCTTAATTTTTTTTTTATATAATATTTAGGAAGCTAATAATGGATAATTCCCTATAACTTATGGAGAATATAAAGTTGTTAATAAAGTTAAAATACCTTTTGAAACTGTATTAATAGAATAAATAGATTAATGTAGTGAATCATGCTTAGATTATATATTTTAAATTATCCCAAGAAGTTTATTTAAGAACTATTAAGAAGATGAAAAATAAATTTGTTATAAAAATTAAAATAATTATGTATTTATTATATTATATTAAAAATATTTTATTTTTTATATTTTCTATTAATTTAATAATTAAAAAAATTAAAATAGAAAAAATTAAAAATTGATATAAAAAGTAGCAGTGTATAAAAATTTTCTATTGATAATTAAATTTTTACTCAGCTTTCAGACCATTTTGGAGTTTCAACTATTATCTTATATGGGTGATTATTTTTTATTTTATTATACTGATTTTAATTAATTATTTTTTATTAAATATAATAAACAATTTTTTATCTCATTAATTATTTATTTTTGTTTTAGATATTTTAAAATTAAAAAAATAATTTTGTCCTTATTATTTTGTTTAGTATATCTTATAATCATAATTTTATATAGAATAAAAACATTATATATTTAAGTATTAAAATATTTCTTTTTTTAAATATAATTATAAATAAGTATATAGTAATGGATTTATTATTAATTAACATATATATTATAAAAATTTAAACTAATTTTTATTTTACACAATAAAAAATATAAATAAAAATTTAAATTACACAATAAATAATAGTTAAATAGAATTAATTCAAATTTAAAAATAAAAAATTATCTAAAATGTCAATACTATTGAAAAAATTGACGAAATCAGCATATGATTATTATTATGGGAATGAAGAAAATATATTATCTAATCATAATTATAAAGTAACTAATATAAATTAAATAATGTATTTTTTTCCATTTATTATCTTTAGATCGAAACAGCATATGGTGAAGTTATATCTATATAAGGATATTCCTAAAGATAAAGAAGATCTAATGCCATACAGACAAATTTATACAGTGTAATAATAAATAAAAATTTAATTTAACATATTTCTAAAAAAATTAATTAGAACTATCAATTTATATTCAGTATGCTTATAAAAGCATTATCAAGGTGGTATTTTGTTGTTTAGATAATAATTTTTATAATTATGTTAAACTCTAATGTTTTAAATTAGAAAGATTTATAGTTTTTACTTTTTTTTAATATAATATCAATATTTTTTTTTTTCATAAAATAAAATTAATAGTGAGTTAGTATCAGCAATAATTGTTCCTTTTATAATAACATTAATATTGATAAGTTTAAGAGAATTGTATTTTGATAGAAGAAGAGTTAATAATGATAAATTAATAAATGAATAAACTTGTTAAATAATAAGAAAATTTCGTGATGACTCAAATATAAATTAGAAAATCGATACAATAAAAAACAAAGAAATACAAATATATAAAAAAATAAAATGGAAAGATATATAAGTAAAAAATTATAAATAAATATAATTCATCGTTTTTTTAGATAGGAGATTTAGTTCTTATAAAGAAAAACGAAATATGTCCTTGTGATATTTTAATATTAGATATGTTTTATAAATAGTGTACTGTAAATACATAATATATTGATGATATGACTGATTAAAAGACTAAAATATCACCAGAGTTAACACACAGTAAAATATATTATAAAAATAAATAATAAAAATAAATATTAGTAAAAAGTGATTCAAAGATAAAAGGCGATCATATAGAATACCGAAAAATATTAACAGGAAAATTTAGTTTTAAAAGAAATAATGAAGGAGATTATAGTGGTTCAATAAAATTAAAAAAAGATCCTATAAGCTAAGAACTTACAGATAATATGTTTATATTAAGAGGAAGTTAAGTTTAATTTAGTGAATGGATATTAGGACTAGCTATATAAATAGGTATGGAGACATATATTTATAAAAAATTTAAATAATCATAAATATTCTATTATTCATCAACTTTCATTAGAAAACAGTTATATTATTCGGCAATTTGTTTATTTTTTTTAGCTCTTTTATCAGTAATTGTTATATTAGTCAAATAGCTTGACATTAGCTATTTTGGAGAAAATAATTATGAGTTTGCAGAATTAAAAGTTATTGTAAGCTGTGTTTTGTAGTTTCCTATCTATTTTCATGCTTTAAGTGAGCTTTTTATGTCAATTGTTTGCTTTTAGATTTCAAAAGAAAACAAATCATGCTTAAATAAAACAGATAGCATTAAATAAGAAAATAATAATATTATTGGAAATAAAAGTTTGTTTAAAATAAGTGATTCTATTAGAGAAATTAATGACACTAAAAGCCTAGTGGATTTATGTTTAACTTCTCATATTATTTTAAATACTACAAATACTATATCAACTGGTAATAGTGTAATTTCAGGATTTACAGTGCACGACTGCATTTTTAATATTGATGTGGGTTAATTAGAAATTGCTTATAAAAAAAATATAGCAAAAATTTAAAATCAAAGTGTCCTTATTAATAATTAATGTATAAAACCTTATTTTGCAAATGATCTTATAATAGTTCAAGAAGAAGAAAAAAGCAGTCTTTTACAAAAAGGCAAAATTTTAATATTTAACGAAAACTTAAATTAAGATGGAAATGAAGTTACTGAAAATGATAAATTATCATTAACAAATTAAATTTAACAAGATGACATACATATAAATAATATAAAAATATCTTAAACTTATTCTTCTGAATAAATATAAATGAAAAAAAATGGTTTAAAATCAAGCAACTCAAATACTCCTCTAATAAATCTTTAATTATATACGGGTTAGTTTTAATAAGGGAATATGTCTTCAAGAGCCAAAAGAGGAAGCTGTTTTTTTGCTCAAGGAAGTCTAAGAAACAGCTTAGAAAAAATTTATAATAGAACTAATCATACTTAAAGTAATTTCTAATAGGATGCTGTTTTACAATAAAAATAATCTTAGTAATAATATAAAAGTTCTTCATGCTAGGATTTTGATTAACTAAATATTTTACAAGAATAAGAGTTTGCCGATTTGTATTGTTTTAAAGGAGAAGAATATCATATTGAATCTCAAAAAATTATAAGAGCTATGGTTCTATGCCATTACACGAGATCTTTTTATGATGAAGAAACTGGGAAAGTTGTAAACTCGTCTTTAAATTATATTGAGGATCTATAATTATAATTAGGTAAGGCTATTGGATATAAATTTAAGCTTTCTTGTTATATTGAAGATGATTTTACATACATATTACATAATCAACAATTAAATAAATATGAAAAATATAAAGTTTTAGGACATCATTATTATGTTCAATAGTAGAAATTTAGCATTTTAATATAGGAAGAGTAGCAAAATAGTCAATAATGTTATATATTTAGTAGATAAGAAATAATAAATGTAAATGAATTAAATTTTATTAAGGAAAATTATATTTTTGATTTAAATTTAATTTGTGATTTTTATAAATTTTCGGGAAACAGAACTATTATTTATTCATATAAATCTTTATCAGATGATGAGGCAGTAAATTTAAAAGCAAAAATAGAAGAAAATAAAGCAGAGTTTCCTAAAATTATAAATGAAAGTTTGAATGATAATAATTAATTTTTGACTATTTTGGCTTTAAAAGAAAAGCATAATTCAAAAGTGGCTGAATCTTTAGTTCTTTTGAAAAATGCTAATATCAAAATTTGGGTTACTACCGGAGATTAGTAATAAAGAGTTATTCCCTTGTGTTATTCTTTAGGGGTTTTAGAAAAAAAGATGAAATACTGATGTTTGATAGCACAGATTAAGAAAAATTATAATATTTGATGCGATAATTTATATAAAAATTAAAAGATATATTTGTAAAATCATAATAAAATTAATAATAAAAACTTTTTATAGGTAGAAAAAGCATAATTAATAGTAAAGATGTATAAAAAATGATAAATTTTGCAATTATAGTATCGGGAAAAACATTAGAAGTAATAATGTAGAGTCCTTATTTAAATAATCATTTTTGTTTTTTGTCTTATTTTGCTTAAAGTGTTGTGTGTTTTAACTGTAGTCCTGAACTTAAAGTAAGATTAATATAAATAGTAAACTAAGATTTGAAATAAAACTATAAAACTTTATATATAGGAGGTACTTTATGCGATTATTAGGCTTTTTCTAAATCTAATGTTTGTGGATTTAAGGGAAGTAAATTTTCTAGGGAGCATAATTTCGCAGGAATAGAACTAAAAAAAATAGAAAATTTAATTTTTTTAATTCATTTTAATTCACGTTTAATTGCTGAAATTTATGAAGATTCACTTCTTTTAAATATTTATAGAGGATTAGTATTTTCTTTTGTGATTTTTTTCTAATATATGTATTGTGCTATTAATATTAATAAATATAATGTGGGAAAATATTTTACTGTTTCTCTTTTTGCCACTATTTTTTCAAGTGTCATTATTTATTATAAAAAAACTAATTCTTATAAATAAAATGATAATATTAATACTTAATGTCTACTTTAATAAAATTCTGTTCTTAAAGAATTTTCTAATTCTAATATCTTTAAAAAAACACTTAATCTTTTTATTATTTCTGCTCTTGATTCATCAATTCTTTTCTTCTTTTTGCGTTATATTTTTTATGATTTTACTTTTTAGGATGGAGTTCATTATATTCAAGAAGATTTTCTTAATTATTTATAAAACTTTATGTGTTTGGCTCTTTTACCACCAGCAAGAATGTGTGTTGAGTATAAGTTTAAGATTTAATATGTGATAACGTTATATTTTTTCAATATTATATGTATTTTGGGAATTTATTGCTTTGATGATAGAAATTACGAATATGTGACTTTCAGTATTTTTTTATTATAAAAAAGTTCTTTTTGTATACTCTTTTTATGTATTCCTATATCTATTATTTATGCCAATAACATTTTATTATATTATTGTGGAAAGATCAAATTAACTAGTTTTGCATTAATTAAAAAAAGCCAAAAATTCAATTTAATTATTAATAATTGTGTAAAAGAATCTTTCTTCTATAAAGTAAAGACGCTTAATTTAGAAAAACTTATAAACAAAATATTTAGTGATAACTAACCAGACACTATATTGAATTCTTATATTTTATAAATGTAATAAAATGTAAATAAGGCAATAATGAATACATTTACTCTTAAGTTTAATGATAAACTAATCGAATAACGATTCATTGCTTTATCTAGAAAGAACTAGTTGGTTTATTAAAAAATTTGTGATTTAATTTAATTTTTATTTGTAGATTTAGGCTTAATTACATATGCTGTCTTTTCAAATAAAATGAATAATTATAATGGAAATAAACATTTTTTAGTTATATATTTAATTGGAATTTTGGTTCTTTTATTCTTTATTCTATTCACCTTTTTTAATAAAAAATATGAAAAATACTCAATTTAAATCAGTCATCTAAAAATATTATTTAGGATAACGTTTTTTTTAAGTCTTTCGAAAATAATTCCTTTATGTGATCTTATTCCTGGTATTTTTATTTGTGTAAGTTTTTCAATAATAACAATCCCTTTAATCCGTTTGGAGTTTTTATATTTAGTTATATCAATATAATATATATTTCTTATTTATTTCCAAATATTTCATACACAAAATGATGAAGAGTAATCAAATCTTGATTTTTGGCAAAAATTTCATATTTTTATGGGATAAATTTTAATAACTTTTTTAGGCCTATATACTTATTTATTATAAAAAAGGCATTTAGAACATTCTATAAGAAAAAGCTTTTAGATAGATTAAACTTTGTCTTAAGCCACTTCAAAAATGAAAGATATTTTATCTATTCTTTTGCCTCGTTTTATAAGAGAAAAGTTATATATTAGTGGAGAAAACTATGATAATATAAGTAAAGATTAAGGAAAACTAGCTGTTTTATTTTGTGATATAACCAATTTTGATGACATAATGCTAAAAGAAGAAGAAAATGTGATAAAAATACTTGACATTTTATATAGGTAATTTGACAAATCTTGCATTTCTAATTAAGTATTGAAGATTGAAACTGTCGGTAAAACTTATATGGCGGCAGCAGGCTTAAAAGACGTAGACGAATATTAATAAGATTTAAAATCTCTACTTGATCCAGTAAAAAGATGCATTTAGCTAGCTTTAGAAATGTAAGAAATCGTCAAAAGCACAATAAATGATGTTAAAATAGAAATTAAAATCGGAATAAATTATGGAACTGCAATTGCAGGTGTTATAGGATTCCACAAACCTTAATTTTCATTAATTGGAGATACGATTAACACTGCAAGTAGGATGTGCTCGACAGCAGAAAAAGGGAAAATCGTTCTTTCAGAATAAGCTTATATGAGAGTAATTGATTTATAATAATATAAATTTAAACATAGAGAAATAGAGGTAAAAGGAAAAGGCATAATGTAAACATATGTAGTTAATTTGGATAAAAACGAAAGGATAAAAACTCATTTTTAAAATAATTCAACAAGAAATTAATAAATTATTTTAGATGAATTTAATGATAAATACCAATAAATTAGATAGAGGAAAAGATCTAATTCTTTTTGTTAAATAAATAATAATTTGAATAATAGTAAATGTGAATTAAAATAGAATATAAATTCAGCTAATAAAAAGTTTCAATCAAAAAATATTATATTAAATAACAATAATTTATTTTAAAAACCTATTTTATCAAATCGTTTAATTGAATAACCAAATTCAAAAGAAAAAATAGAAAGTAATATTGATGAAATTTTATAATTAGAGTCATAGTTAAAAATCGAAAATCATATAAATATTCCTAAATTATCCAACTTTGGACTTAATATGCAATTTTACCAATATTAAATAATTAAAGAATAATTCAAAGAGGAAAAAGATGACCTCAACAACCATAATGTGAAAAAAATTAACCTTAATCTTTGGAACGGAAAAATGAAAAATGAATTTGAAAAAAGCGTTCTTATGGATGAGCTTGTATTTGAATATTGGAGTACTTAAATTGATGAAAGTTAACATTAATTAAGTATATTTGGATATGCTTTGGCTATTGAAATATTTGTGTATACTTGTGTGATTTTTAGTATTTTGAAAGTAAATTTATTTGTCAAAATAGTTATTATTTTTCGGTTTTTGGCAGTTGCTTTGATTTTTCTTATACTTTATTTTAATTTCAAAATTTTCAATATGAAATTAAAGAAAATTAGATAAATTCTCTTTGGATTTTTTTTCATTATTTTTGCATGCTTAAATAGTTAATTTTTGCTCAGTAATTATATTTTTAACGTGTAATAAATCATTAATGTCAAACCATTTATTATTTATGAGATTTATTTTACATATGTACTTATTTTTTCTTTAAAAATATTCAGTTTGTAACACTAATCTTATTTTTTTTTGTTCTTTTTCATATTTTACATAACCGAATCGATATTATTTTAAGATTTTATTTTTGAAATTGCTTTCAAAATTCTATATTTGTAATTCATGTTCCTTTATAATAGCTATATTTTGAGTATAACTAGTCTAAATCATTTTAATAATATCAAAAATCTACATGAAAAAAATTCATAAACTGATAAGTTGATTCAATATTTGCTTCCTAATCATATTTTATAAAGGTTTCTTATAAATCCGACCGCATATTATCAAATAGCGGAAACTTATTATTAACAAACTATTCTATTTGCAGATATTGTAGGCTTTACGGCTTTTTCTGATAAAAATTAACCAGAAGAAGTTGTAAAAATGCTAAGGACCTTGTATACAGAGTTTGATAAAACTTGCTAATTACATAAAGTTTTTAAACTTTATACAATAGGAGATTGTTATGTTATTATAGGAAATACAGATCATTAATAAAGAGAACCTATTTAGGAAGCTATAAATGTGCTTAAAATGGCTTTTTCTATGATTGATATTTTAAGTAAAAATATAGTTCTTATTTAAAATTAAATTAATATAAGAATTGGAATTCATACAGTATTTTTTTTATAATTTAATATTTTCTATAATCTTATTTTTTTATTTTGTAGGGAAAAATCGTTGGAGGATTAGTTGGAACGTAAATTATTAGATATGATATTTATGGATAAGATGTTCTTATTGCAAACAAAATGGAAAGCAATGGAGTTAAAGGAGGAGTTACAGTAAGTGAAAGTACTAAAAATTTAATTGAAGAATCAATGGAAAGCTGTGATTTTGAATTTATTGATAAAGGAGAAGTTTATATTAAATCAATAAATAAAACTGTTAATACATATTTAGTGGATAGAGTTTGAATAATTATTTATTATGATTAAAAAAATTAAATAATAAATTAAAAATTTTATAGTATATTCATTTGAGTTTTTATTTTATTTTTTTATTTAAAAAAAAAAAAAAAAACTTATATCTATCAATTTTTTATTTTATTTTTTTGTAAAAATATAATAGATAAAGTCAAATATTAAAAAAATAATTAAATTAATTTAAAATAAAAAAAAATAATTAAATTTATTTAAGATATGAATATATATAATATTAATTAATATTATTTAATTATTAAGTTTTCATTTTTTTTTTTTTTTTTAAGACTAATTATAGAAAACAATTAAAAATATATATTTTATTTTTTTACTCAATTCATTAATAAAAATAAAAAAAATAACAAGTAATTAATAATTAATAATAATATATTATTATTATTTAGTTTTGGATATTTGATTTTTATATTTTATAATCAAGTAAATATATATAAAATACGATAATAAAATTAATCATATATTAAATTATGAAGATTTTCTTTTTGTTTATTGACTAACCGAAAATTCTTAATAAATATATAAATATTTTTTCAAACTAATTGTATTTTTTGTAGTTATTAAACATTAAAATAATTTTTATTAATTTGTTTTTAATTTTATCCTATTTATCATTTTTAATTAAATATTTTTACCATATTTAACTTACAGTTTTTAAACTATATATATTATATTTTACAATCTGTAAATTTTTTTCCTCTTTAAATTTATATGATAACGTCTAATTATTGTTATTAAATCAAATTTGTTATAATAAATTAATTTTAAATCAAATATAATGATATTGGGAGTGATGAAGACGAGAAAAGAAGTATTAAAGTTGATTTTTATTATTAAATTTAGTTATTTTAATTTTAAAAATCATATTTGATTTCGCGCGTGTGATAAATAAATTTATTTATATGCAAAACATTAACATATAAATAAATTTACATATAGTGATGCGTTCAGGATTATAAATAGAATTCTTATTTCCATTCCAAAAAAAGTTTTAAATTTTTATTTATATTTATTTATATAATGTTTTGATGCAAAAATAGATTTTATGCACATTTCTAGTTGTATATTTTGTAAAGTGTCCGTTTTTTATATAATTAATATTATATTAATCATATAATATCATAAACCAAATATATTGCTAAGAAAAATTTATCATAAACAAATTGGAATACAAAAAAAGTTATTATACTCCAAACTAAGTAGATAAAATTTGATAAATAAATGAATTTGATTACTATAAATTAATATTAGAGTAAAACTAATTTTTAAAATATATTATCAATTTTAACATATTAAATTTATTAAAAATTAAATTGTAAAAAATGACATTATATTAAATAAAATATGTTTTAAATACAAATAAAAAAGAGTTTAATAAACATAGTTTTTTAAAAAGAAATAAAATATAATTATTTATTATAATAAAATATAAAAAAAGCGATGTAATTTTATATAGCTTTTATATAAGTTTTATTTTTCAAATTTATTTAAACTTTAAATTTAATATATTAAAAAAAATTAAAAATCATACTTTTAAAATATTTATTTTTAAATAAAAACTAAAAAAATTAATAATTTTTAAAAAACATAAAATTTAGATACAAAATTTTTTTATAATATATAAATAAAAAATACAAATACAAATTTTAAAATATAAATTATATTAATATAAAGTAATATTAAAAGAAAAAAATATAAACATAGCAAAATATTATCGATATTAATTTATTTTATAAATATTTTATAAACATATGAATATACATATTAAGTAAATCAAGAATATTGAAATTATATATTTTCAATTTTAAAAAAACATATAAAAAAAGGTTAAGTGAAATAAAATAACAAAATAAAAATATATTTATATATATATAAATATATTATTTTTTAATAAATAATTTAAAAATAATTTTTTAAATCTTTTTATATATATAATATTTATTTTATACAATAAAATATTTTCTCATTATAATATATTCTATTTATTATTACTTAAATTATTATTAAATAAAATTTAATCAATATTATTGATTATATTTTTATCTTAATTAAAAACTTCAACCTATTTTATATTAGTAAATAAATAATAAATATCATAAAATATGCAAAAAAATAATTGGAATTAAATAATATAAAAATGAAATACTATAATATAAAATTAATTAATTTTTAAATTAAAATAATAGGATTTATATTTGTATTTTAACAATTTTAATTTTATTAATGAAAATAATAAAATTAAATAATTTTATTATTATTAAATGATTTTAATATTTAAGGCGATTAATATTATAATATTGTATTTTTTTTAAAAAAAGCAAAATTATTAAAAATTTTTTATATCTATTTAAAAATAAATAAAAAACATGTATACATTTATTTTAGTTATAATAAAATTTACACTATAAATAATATATTCTTAATTTTAAATAAATTATTTTCTTTTTATTTTAATTAAAAACAAATTTATTTAATTGTGTTAGTTAATAATTATTATAATTACACGAATTTTGTTTATAATCACTTTTTTCTATATAATAGTAAATTCAAATCAGTAATCTATCAAAATTAATTGCTTTTTAACGCATATTATTTTTTATAATTTTTTTTATTTTTTTATATATATATTAAATAATAATTTAATTTATTAAATTCTATTAACTTAATTCTTATATTATTCTTATTTTTTCATTGTTATTTTTTTTTCTATTATAGAATAAATAATTTTTTATATATTTATAAAAAAAACAAGAATAAATATAAAGCATAAAATATAAAATAATCTATTTTTAATTTAATAATAAATGAGGAGAAAAAAGATCACAATATAAAATATATATAATTATTAACAAAATAATAATAATAATAATTTAAAAAAAAAAAATTACATTAAAAAAAATTACATTAAAAAAAATGATTTAAATGCAATAAAATAATGTTCAAACATTAAATTATCCTTTAAAATAACAATTTTTAGTACAAAATTAAATATCTCACTTAAATCCAATATAGTTATTAGTAAAACCAAACGATTTTACTAACGTTTATAATTAACAAAGTGATACTTCTGATAAATCTACATGCTATGACTAAGAAGAATATAAAGAATAATAAGAAGATGATTTTTTTTTCAATATAATTAATGCAGGAAAAAACTAATAATAGTATAAAAATTATAAAACTGAAATGTGTAAAAATTGGTCTATTTTTGGTTCTTGCAAATATAATGATAAATGTAAATTTGCTCATGGAAAAGAATAATTGAATTAAAAAGCTATTTCAAGTAATTAATATAAAACTAAGTAATGTATCCAGTATTTTGAACTATAAGTTTGCAAATACGGAATAAGATGTAATTTTTCTCATTAAAAATAAGAGAAGAATAATAAATTTATATAAAAATTAAATTATCCTAACTTATTTAAATTAAATAATAGATTATAATTTTTCAAAAATCTTACTAATTCATAATAATTTAATTCCCAATCATCTAATTCTTATTGAATGATTAAGAACAACTTTAATTATTAAATATAAATTATTAAAAAAAAAATCTAATTTATATACATATATATTAATTTATAATAATATATATAAGTAGAAAAAATTTATTCATTATTTAATTTATTCATAATTTTATTTATATTTTTTAAAAATATTTTTAGATAATTACTTGTATTTATATTTAAATTATTTAATATATTTCTTTTATAAATATTAAAATATTAATAATTAATACATTATATAAAACTATCTTAAAATAGAACGAAATTAAATATTTTTTAATGATATTAAGTTAAATTATTATTTTATATATTTATAAAGATAATTTATTATTATTTAATTTAATTTTATTAATATCTTTTTTTAATAAATATATTAAGTTTAAAAAAATATAATGCAAATTTGCTTAAAAGAATTTAATGTTTTATATTAAACTAAAAAAATCCTATAATTTTGAGAAATAATGGTTTAATATGTAATATATATAAAATATATTATTTTTTTCTAAAACATAGAATATATTTTTCATATTAGAATTAATAAATAAATTATTTTATTATAATCAAAAAGGATAACTTCTTTTTTTTTTTTAAAAAAAAAAAAAATCAATATTATAATAACATTATAATTCTTAAAAAAAAAAAAAAATATCAAATAATTAATATAAATAAAATTCAAAAAAAAAACAAAAAAACTTTAAATAAAAAAAAAACTATTTTTCTTATAAAAAATATATTTAAAAAAAAAGAACAAAAAAAAAATGATAGAAAAGTTACTTGAGGAAAAACCAAAACCTCGAATAACAGAGATTCTTCCTAATACAAAGAGAACTTAGGAATTATATGCTAAAAAGCAAGCCGAAGAGCGAAAAAAGAAAGCAGAATTGGAACAATAATTAAAAGCCCGTCAAGAAAAAGAAATGTAAATTCATAAGATGTATGAAGAGCGCAAAAAGAAAATGTAATAAGAAGAATAAAATAAAAAAGAAGAAGAGCGAAAGAAAGCTGAAGAGCGTTAACAAATATCAACTTTAAAAGGAAAATTTGGTAATATGATTAATGATTTAAAATAAAACTCGACCACCTTAGATTTCACAATATCAGGATCGGATTTAAGACCAGCCCAAATTCCAATTCTTGTAAAGGCTGTAGAAAAAAACTTTTCTTTAAAGGATTAAATATGTGTCGTAAAAATATTAGAGATAGTGAAGGTATTGAAATAGCTAATAATCTAAAAAAAAACTTTGTTTTAGAAAGATTAGAACTTGAAGGAAATTTACTTGGTCCTAAATCTTGTGCTGCTATAGCAAATTTATTAGAAGAGAATAATACTATTAGAGTTGTTGATTTAGAAGGTAATGACCTTACTAATGGAGGTAAAGATTTTCATGGAATTGAAGTTTTGGCTTAGATTTTGAAAAAAAATGATACTTTGTTATGTTTGAATTTGACTAATACTAATTTGGATAAAAATTGCAGTCAAATGTTGTTAGAAATGCTTGAAAAAAATGATACTATTATTAATTTAGATATTGATCAAAATCCCAATATGGGTTTAGAAGATGTGAGAAAAATCTAAGAAAAATTAAAAAAAATAAATAAGATTATGATGATTAAAGATTAGAGGAATTTCTTGAAAGGAAAAAAATGAGTATTGAAGAAAATATCTCGTAAATTATTCATTAAAATCAAGAATCTAAAAGAATGGCATAAGAAAATATTAATGTAAGAATAGAAGCTTAAAGATAAGATAAAGAAACAAAATGGAGAGGCTTTTTGGAAGAAACTAATGTAAAAAATAAAAAAATATACGATAAAATTGCTAAAGAAGTATTTTTGGGAGGAGGAAAAAAAAAAAGAAAGAAAAAGAAAAAGAAATGATATTTATTATTTTTTATTTAATGTGGATATATAAATATATTTATATTATGATTATATTTTTATTTTTATATATGTAGCTCTTATTATTCATTAATTAATAATGTATTATTTCATCTTTAAAATTATTAAAATTAAATATATTCGAAATTATATACAATTATCAAAAAAATTATAAAAAAAATAATAATTAAAAATACATAAAAAATATAAAAATAAATATCTATTTATCAAAAATAATAAGATAATAAGTCATAGAGAAATATGATATTTTTTAAAAAATACTGATTTATTAAAAAAAAAAAAAAAATTATTTTAATTAATTTTAGAAAATACATAATGTTTTATCGATGTCAGATAAAAATATATATAAATATAATATAATATTGATAATTTGATTATAAAAATATATTTCATTAAATTTATAAAGAATATATATTATATATATTTATATATATTTAATATATATATAAATATAATATAACATATTTAATATATTATACAATAAAATATATAATATTTAATATATTTATTAATATGTATTTTTATATTAATTTTATCTTATTTAATTATAAATGTATATAAATTAAAAAAATACACATAACAAAGTAAAATAATTTTTTTAAATTACAAAATATAAAAAATCTTTTTTATAATATTTTTTTTTATTAAAATTTTATTTCAATTAAAAAACATTTATATCTGGTTATCTTAAATTTTTTAATCTTATTTTTAATTTAGTAACTATTAGTATTTTATAAAAAATAATAATTTTATTATTTAAATATAATATTTTTTTTGTAAATAATAATATTGATTTAATATATATTAATATAATAATAAATATACAATATTTATAAATTCATTATAATACTCAAAAAAAGCAAATATATAATTATAAATACTTTATAAATAAAATTTTAATTTTAGAATTAATATTATTATTTTATAAATAAAATTATTTTAATATATAATTTAATATTTAATGAGCAGCTATATAATTGCAGGTTCAGCAGATAAAGAAGAAATGGCTATAGTAAAAAACCGAATAATATCTAGTTTTTTAATATATTTTTATAAATAAATCAAAGTGTGAAAATATTCTTAATTAAATAAAATCTTTATTTTTTAACATTGACTTTAGAATAATAATTAAAGATGAATCTGAATGGAAAAACTACATTAATGAAGTAAAATAAAAATAAATTATAATATTTTTTTAATAAATTATTTATAAGATTTGCAGAATATATGGATTTAAAAAAAAACTAAATCCAATAATTTTTACTTTAGATGGATATTTAATTGGAAGTTTAGAAAATTTCAAAGAACTAGCTTTATCTAAATTCGGAATTGATAAATATGATAATTTAGTTACAAAAGAGGTTAAAATTACTACATTTTACATTAAATAAATTAAATATTTTTAAAAGATAAATATAAAACAAGTATAAAAGCAATTAAAAATAAAGAAAAATAAGGAAAAAAATAAAAAAAATTTAGAAGAAAAAATTATTGATAATTTAAAACACAATCTAGATATACAATATATAAAACCTACTTTGGGAATATTCAAACGTATAATAAACGAAGGATTATAAGTAAAAATTGATTAAATTGTATATTATATTGTAAAAAAAAGTTTTATATAAGAGAAGAACAAAAAATACAACCAAAAATTATATAACCTATCAAACAAGAAAGTAAAGTTAATAAAATAATTATAAAAAAAGGTAAAAAAAATAATATATATTTGAAATAATAGTAAATTTATATATATAAATATATAAAAAAAATACATATTTAAATATTTATATAATCAAATATATATTTAAATATATATAATATATATATATATATTTATTTATTTATGTTTTTTTTTTTTTATTTATTTAGATGATTTAGATTTATAATTTATAGCTGCAAATGATTATTTTCTGCCTGATCATTCATTATATGATGGTATTATGTTAAATTCTTTAAAAATTTGCAAATCTTAATTAAACTAAAAGTATTTAAACTAGAAAGAAATGGATTAAATTCATGATACAATTTTAAATGAATAAGAAGAAGAAATTGAATAAATTTCTAATGAAAATATTGATGAATAAGAATTATAATAAAATGAGATTTTTCAAAACTAAGAAAATCCTGAAGAACAAATGCCAAGTTATTAAATAATAGAAGATATTCTTTTAAATGAAAATGAAAAAATTGAAAAAAAACTAATTGATTTATAATAATACATGATAAAAGATGTAGAAAAATATTTTTATAAATTCATTCATTATATTATATATTTTTTAATAAAAAGCTTAAAGATAATTATTATTTATGTTTTGATCCAAATCCTTTATTTGATTCATAGATGATTATTTTTGAAAATTATGATATAAATAATAAAGAGAAACCAATGATAGCTTATTTTGATAAAAAAATAGAAAAAATAGATAAAATGGTAAAAAATATAAAAAAAATATGAAGAATTGAAAGAATTATAAGCCTAATAATAATCCATGACATTAGATTTGCCAGAACCTATAAGCTTTCCTCACAAAAGTAGATTAAATAGGGATTTTATTGATATATTTAAGCCTTTATCTAAACTTGATTTCGAAAAAATAACTAAAATATTGAAAAAAGTAGATTGTTTTATAACTTTTTAATTTCTTCCTTTTGAATATAAAGGTTATTTTGATTTATAGTAAGGTGTAATAAATGTTTTTTTAAGAAAATTAATTGCTAATGCATATAAAAACGAATGTTTAATTAAAATTTTATCAGAAAAATAAAATGAATAAGATCCATAATTTAGTTATATTTCAATTGAAAATGTAATAATTCATAATAAGTCTAAAGGATAATAAATAGATAAAAAAATTTTAAAAAGTAAATTTAATTTATATTTTTTTTTTTAAAAAAAAAAAAAAAGTTTAATGCATTGAATTTCCTCATTTAATATATTTTTATAAATGTGATTCTAAAATAAAGTTTAAAAAACTATCAAAATATTATAAAAAGATGGTTGAAATATTTATTTAAGAATTCAATTTGGATAAATTAAAAGTTGGATTTAATATCATTTTTACTAATCAATTTATGATGCTTATACCTATAATTAAACCTTATAAAATTATTGAAAGTATTCCTATATTCTAGCATCCTTTATCTTATTTAGGATATTTACTTTATCCATCTTTTTAAAACGATGATGTGAATATTAAGCCGTTTAATGATTTATTAATATAATGCTAAAAATGATAAAATATTATAAAATATTATAAAAAAAAAAAAAAAAAACTTATATTTTTTTTTAAAAAAAATTATTAATAATAAAATAAAATAATAAATATACAGATTGATAGTTATAGCTTTTATAATATATTTTATTTTAAATTTAATAATATAAATTCAATTTAATACTAAATATTGTTTATATTAAAATTCATTTATTTATATAAAAACATCCTATATAACTAAAAATCAAATTTTAAAGACTTAGTATTGACTTTATTTTTTAAAGCAATTATCTTTTTTAATTATAATTTATTTTTTAATATAAACTATAAAAATTAGTATCTTTGTTATTAATAAATATAATTTAATTATATAATTGTTTATACTATTAATTTTTTTTATAAGGGTTTTTGTTAAAATAGTGGAGATGCTCTGTATGACATTTCATATAATATAATTATGTTTAAAAATGCTAACATAATTAAATATTTTTTGTCAATTATATTGATGAAAATTTAGGATAATTATTTTTAATATATATAGGATGTTATAATAGAATAATCCATTTTAGAAATTTAAGTGTATATTATTATTTTAGAATTTATCAAATATTTATTTTAAATTAATTTAAAAAAACTTTCATATCTCGATTTTTTATTTTACAATAATAAATAATTTTTAAAAAAGAAATATATATAGAATATTTATTTAATTATTTAATATTAATAATATATTTAATTAAATAAATACATACGTATATATATATATATATATTTAAAAATCATAAAAAAAATCAGTTTCAAACATTAATTGAAACCTGATTTAATTTTTCTGTTATTAAAGTTTGTGTTTTGGCTAAGTTAGATAATACTTAAACTAATAAGACATCTTAGTTTGTTTTTTCTAAGCTTTTTTAATATTCTTATTAACCTAAATTTGGAATAAAATTCAGCAATCTTTTGATTTATTTTCCTAGATTTTCATCTGATTCGGCATTTCTATTTACAATATCTTGTACTTTCTTTTGTATGACAATCAAGTTCTAGTCTAACTCTTTTAAAAGTTATTAAACGTTTTCTGAATTTAAAAATCTTGTATTAATTTAAGATTAATTCATTTATTGAATAAACATTGGAACTAAATTACAAATAAATATATAAAATAAAATTTATAAAATTATTTACCTTCATTAAGTTTTTCTTCACTAAATTCAACATTAACTGAAATATTTTTAAAAGGTAAAATTCCACAAAATTAACATAAATCTAATTATTTATCATAAGATAAAACCTATTTTATAATATAAAAAATATATATTCATTTATACTAAAAATCACACTTTTAAATTAAAATTATTGTTTTTTAATTTAGGATCTATTGATAATATTAAAGGAGAAACTAATCCTGGCTAAGTAACGAATCCTACTTCTTTTTAACTATAAAAATTCGATAAATTAATTAAATCACTTTCTAGTCTTTCACTCTCAGTAACAAATCCTCCTAATAAACTTTCTTAAGGATAAACTGAAGAATTATGATTAAACATTATATTATGATAATTTGTATCTAAATATTGCTTTTGCTTTTTTATTGAAATTAATTTATAGATATTTTTTTTTTTTATTATACGTCTTCTTTTTATTATTTTTCAGGTACTGAATAGCAGTTTGTTATTTCTATATAAGAAGAATGTACTATTCCAAGTAAGGAGCCCATTACTTTTTATCCTTAGTTACGGTAAGATAAATTCTAATATTTGTAAGGGAACAAGTGGATGAACTTTAACTGTATTTTGGGATTATCCTAGGTTTAAATTTAATAACTCTTCACTCATATTATTTTTTTATATTAATATTTTATTTTATTTTCTTTATTTTTTAATTTTATATGCAATTTTATATCAATACATATTTAATTTAAAATAAAAGATATTTTTTTTATATATATATAAATAATATTCACAAGGATTGTAAATTTATATGTATTAGATTAATAAACATACAATAATATTTTATTAGAAAATTATTTGTATTTTATATAATCAAAAATACAATATAATTAGTTATTTTTTAGTATTTTAATATTTTCATATAAGTAGGATTTTTTCTTTTAAAAAGTTAATAAATTTATATTATTAGTTTTCTTTATTTAGTCCTAACATTTCACTATTTAAAATAAATAATTTATAAGCATCAATTATTAAATCTCTTTAAGTATTTTAATAAAGAAAATATTGAATAGATTCCAATTCTTATTTTTAGATAAGATTTTATTAATAGATAGAATTTAAATATTCTTTAATTTTCAACTAAATTATTTCTGATTCTTATTAAAATAAAATGCTTTCAATTTATTAGTTTGTTTCAGTTTCTATTTTATTAATTTTTTATTTATCAGATTTTTTATCTAATTCTTTAATTAAATGTAAAGTATTTTTATCAAAGTAATTAATTTTTTGCAAATACAAAACCCTTTTTTCAAATGCTGAATTTACTGTTTTTATGACATTGTCTAAAAATAACTAAGCTACTTATTAATATAAAATATTCTAAAATTAAAAATAAATAGTGTAATCTATTTCACATTTATTATCGTTAATAGGCTTTATATCCCATATGCTTTTTAATTCTTTAAATAAAGATATATTATTTGAATAAGAAGATATCTAATAATTATCTTTTTCAACATTACAATAAACATTAGATAAATATGAATCTTAATATATTTTAAAACCTACATATAATTAAGCCTCAAACTATTTATTATTTGTTTTTTTTGTTATTACTGATTCACTACACCATGGAAGAAATAATTTATAATTCTCTACTTCGTAAACTACTTAAAAAAAGTTTTATGCTTTAAAAGGAAAAGTAGACTTTTATTTATAATGAATGCTTCTTTTTAAAAGTAATGTAAACATTTATTTTTATAATATATATATTTTTTATATTTTAATATTTATTTTATATCAATAATAATTAAATTGTTTTTGATAAATATAATTGATTTTGTATATTTAATTATTTATATTGGTTATTTTGCCTATTTATTATTAAAATTGAATATAAATCTTGAAAAATAATAATTATAAAAAAAATTAAGAATTTAAATCATTTTTTATAAGTTTATTCATATTTTTAAAACAACAGAAATATTATGCCATAAAAATTATATTTTTATTTATAAATTTATTATAATATATGTATATATAAGATAATCTATATTATTAATTCTACAATATATGTGAGTTTTTATTTTATTAATATATTCAATTATATTTAATTTTCTATTTAGAATATAAATCAAAAAAGTATTAAAATTATAAAATTAAATTATATATATATGTTATTTATTAATAAAAAAAATATTAACTTTTTATCTTATACTTTTTTTAATTCTCTTATATAGATTATAAAGGAAAATAATAAAAAAATTTTAAGGTTTTTAAATACTTCTAATATAAATAATTAAGAATTAAACTTCCTAAAATAAAAAAGCTTAGAATATATAATTATACTATAATATTAAATAAATTATAACTAATTTAATCTTCACACATATGCCTAAAGTAAAGATTTATTTAAATCACTTGTTTTCTAAAACATTTCAATTTAGATTTCTTATTATTAAGAAGGTCCAGTTGGATTGTATTTAGACTATTCTGTTTTTGCTTTAAATCCCATTTTTCTAGGCTTAATAAGTCTGAAATCTTTTTTAAATGTAGATGCATTGTCCTTAATGACATCAAGAATATTAACTTTTTTTATAACTCCATCAATAAAAGGTTTATAACTAAAAGCTATTCCTCCAGCAATAGACATAATAACCATTTCAAAGCAAACTAAAGTGTTCTATATATATTTTTTATTATTATTATATTTATATATATTATTTTTTTAGAAAAATAACTTCTATCCCACTAATAATTCTTTATTCTTCAAAAAAAATAGAATTTTGATCAAAACATTCTAATAAATAGCTTCCAAATAATTACAAAGTAATTGTCTGCCAAAAAGTAAAAAATAAAATAATTTTTATTGTTAAGAATTTTAACAAAGGATGAAAAGGACTTAAAGGTTTTTTTAATGCATAATAAAACAAAATTAAATAATAAAGAGAATAAGTTACAGATATTGCTATAACAATCTTCATAAAAATTTCTATACCATACTTATTTATTTTTTTAATATACTTTTAATTTATATTTTATACTATAAATGGAATCGAATATTCTTAAAAAATAGCTAATATTATTAAAATTAGCGAACATATAGGTTTCAAAACAAAGCATTATAGTACGAATTTCTTGCATCTATATGTAAAGTATTTTGCTTTTGCAGTGCTTTTTAATATATAATTAAATTAATTTAAAAATATTATATATATATATATATATATATTAAAAAATGATAAATAAACCTTGTTAATTTATATGGTTTTGTACATTTATTAAATGGAAACATATGATGTATTTCTTTTTAAGATTAACACATTAATATATAAACTCTTTCATCTATAATTTATTACTATATAAATTAAAGATTTTAATTTTTTATATTTATTTTTTACTTATTCTTAATCATATGCTAAATAAGAAAAAATCAAATAAAAAAAAGTAAATAATAAAAATGCTTCATATACATCCCTAATTAATGTTAAATATATTTCTGCTTCCTTAGCATTTAAATTTTATTTTTAATATAAATTTATAAATTATTGTGTATATTAAAATAATAATCGATATTTATAGAGTATAACTTTTAGTTTAATATTTATTAATATTTATTTTTAATATATTAAGTTTATTACATTAAAAATAATAGAAGACATAGAAATTGTTGCGTAAAATGGAGCCATAAGTAATATTACTATAAATATTTTTAAACAAAAAATTATTAAGTTTTTACTAATAATTTTTGATTAAAAATGAGGATTTGTAAAATGTTAAAAGTGTCTTAATATATAATAAAAAGAAAATATTAGAGATATAAACATTAATATTCCTGCTATTCCAAAATTATATTAATAACTTTATTCTAAACAAAAAGAATCACATTTAAAATAAAAAGGGCAAAACTTTTCACCTAAATTATCTAAATTTTGTTAAAAGTTTTGATGTTAAAAATTGGTAAAATTATTCATTTTATTTATTTATATAAAAAATAATTATTAATATTTATAAATATTTATTAAATTAATTATTTATTTATTTATTATTTTATTTATATTTATTTATTTATTTATTTTTATTTATGTTTTTTTTTATATATTTTACTATATTTTTTTATAAAATATTTAGATTTTAATATTTTATAATTTTATTTCTTGTTTAATTTTTTTATTTAAATTAATTATTTATATATATAATTTTATTTTACTTTTAATGCATAAAATATATAATTTTTATTTATCTATTTATCTAATTTTAATTTATATATATATATATATTTTATTTTATTTTTATGCACATAAAATTTACTTTTTGTTTAACTTCATTCTTTTTTATTTTAAATTAAAAGAATTTTATTTATTTTAAAATATTT
>NW_004086328.1:0-4308 GCF_000220395.1 Ichthyophthirius multifiliis | reverse complement strand
TATATATTTTTAATAAAATTAATAAATATAATAATCAAAAAATAAAAAAAATTATTTATATCTATAATTTTTATTTAAGATATATAAAACTATTTTTAATGTTACCTTAAGTTCATTAGTTTTTATATAAAAATTTGTAAGTAATCATTTATAAATTATTATATTTCTTCTTTATCTGTAATTTTATCCTAATTAAATAATTAGTATCCATATTTTAAAAATATTTTAAGTTAAAAAAGGTTATTTAAATTACTTTGTTAATGCTTTATAAAGTGTAATATGCATATTAATATAACTCCTGGTGAATTTCTAAAGATTTATAAAATGTTTTTGTTGACTTTTTAAAATTATAAAATTTTAATTTAATTACTTATATTTAAATCCTATGTATCTTATAACATACATTTATAATATTAAATTGGTACAGTGGATTATAAATATTTATCTTCATCATTTATTTAAATTTGTTCACTATTAAAGTATTATTATTAATCTTAAATAACTTACTAATCTTATTTATTTTATTACTAACTCATATTTGATATTTATTTTTGTGTAAATTTTTATTTAATTATTTTTAATTATTATATATATATTTTCTTTTAATTTTAAAATAAAAAAATCTTACTAAAAAAAATTATTTCCTAATTTTTTTTATTTATAAAATATTAATAATTATAAATTTTAATTCAAATTATTTAAATATAAAATTGAAAAATTTAATACTGAATTTTTGTAAATTTAAAAGGAACAAAATAATGTCAAAAATGTTTAAAAAATTTTAAATCTAAATTTAAATAATTATAAATTTATTCTGAAATTATAGAATTTTCGCATTTTATAATATAAAATAATATATTATAATTTTAAGTTGTAATAGTTCAAATATATTTTTTTGTATATAATATTTTAATTTTTTACATATAAATTAAAATAATTAAATAAAATAAAAATAGATGGTACTATTTAATTATTTCGATATTTTAAATAATCAATATTAGATTTTTTAACTTTTTAAACTTTCATATATTATTTTATTTTAAAAAATATTTTATATGTATTATCTATAAAATTAAAAAATTATAGTATTTTAATAAAAAATCAATATATTAAATAATTATAATTTTTTTAAAATATTTATATTTATAAAATAAATAAAAATGGGTGGTCATGGTGGTTTAAACATATTACCATAAAAAAAATGGAATGTATACAATAGAGATAATCGATTAAAAGTTGATAAAGATAAAAAACGACTAGAATAAAAATAAAATGAACAAAATACATAAAAAATAAGAGAATAATCAAATTTATTGTTGGAAGATTTGAGATAAAAAAGGACTTTAGATATGTACTAAGACTTAAAAAGCGAGAAAATCTAGATTGATTAGAGTAAAGTAATTTAAGGTTTTTTGAATTAAACACAAAAAGATAATAAAAATCATCAAAAAGAAAAAGGTAATAAACAAGTATAAAATATTTATTTTTTTTAAGAAAAAGTTAACTTGTTTGAAATCGAAGAAGAACAATTTAAAAAATAATAGTAAATAGAGTTAGATATGAAACAGAAAAAATTTTATGAAAATAAACCTTACGATATTTCAACTAAATTTGCTGGTAAAAATGAAAATTAAATACCATGGTATGCATCAATGCCTTAAAAATAAAATTAAGTAGAAGAATAATAATAAAATAATTATATAAAATAAGAAATTGATAATTTTAGAAAATAAAAAAATCAACTATACACTATAATTCCTGAAAAAAAAGAAAAAAAAATTAAAAAGCGTGATAAATCTAAAGAAAAAAAAGAACATAAGCATAAAAAAAAGCATGAAAACGAATCTAAATAAGATAAATTAAGGATACTAAGAGAAGAAAGATTAAAAAGAGAGAGAATAGAATAAATAAAACAAAACTAAGTTATCAGATAAAACAACTTTTTTTAATGAAAATTATACTTAAAATAAGCTTTTAATATAAAAAATATTATTATTAAAAAAATTAAAATATTTAATTAAATAACCACCAAAAAATTCGAAAAAAAAAAAAAAAAATAAAAAAAGTTTTTATATGTAAAGTATAATATATATAATTTATAAATTTTTATAAAGTTCAATTATTTTCTTTTTTAATTTTTTCAAGAACATTATTTTTTTTATAATTTGTTTATTATTATCTATTCTTTTAGCTATGTTTAGAAAAACAGAATTTATTCCAATTCTTTTTATATTTTTTATTCATATATCTAAAATTAGCAATTTGTTTATTTTATAAATATTCATCTTGCCTGTTTAAAATATCTTTAATTTCTGGATCTTCGATTTTTAATATCTCAATGCTTTTAGGGGCTTATAAACTATATTCCATCAAAAAATCATATTTGTTTTGTCGTTTTTGCTTTATTCTTTAGTCAATATTATCAACAATACCTTTGTATTAATTATATCTTTACAAAATTCTATTTATTTTCTCATCAATTTATACTATTTAATTACAACTATATAAATAATATAGATACTCTTATATTTAATTTTCATTATTATTTTATATTTCATTATTAATATGAAAAAGTTAATTACTAATAATAGTTTAATTTGCAGTGCTTGGCGTCAAATTAGAATTATTATTTTTTTAATTTTTGAACTTTTAATTATTAAAAAAAACTTAATATTTAGAAGCATTTTATACTACTGACTTTGTTGTATTTTTATCTAGTTATTTATTTATGTATGTATTTTTATTATCTTTATAATTATTTTATTCCAAAACATAATTTATTATAGAATTTTTTATATCATTACAGTTTTAGTAATGAAATGATTAAGATATTCTCTTTTTTTTTATTTAAGTAAATCTATTAGTCTCGTTTTGAGAAAAATTCAATATCTAATTTTGCTATTTTAATTCTGAATTTTTTAAATAAAATTATTCGATTTTTTATTCTTCGTATAATTCTTTCTTTAAATTTTTATATTTTTAAGTTACTATTATTCTATTTTATATCATTTATTTCTACTTTTTAATTTTTTTATATATATATATATATATATATATATATATATATATTTTAATTTAATATAATTACAATCACAACTTTTTTTTATAAAAAAAATATATGTATATAAAAGAAGAACAGAAAAAAATAACAAATTACTATAATTTAATTTATCATATATTGAATATCATCACAATATCAAATTTTTAAATAAAATAGTACTTTATTTTATTTTATTTTTTTAAAAAAATGATATATTACTATATTAAAAAAATGAGAAGCAATCTTTTAAATAACCTAAAATAATAGTTAATTTATATTTTTATTTTTCTATGGTTTTTAATTAATAAGATATTAATAAATAACAAATGAAATATTTACTCTCTTCTCACCTCTAAATGATTTTAAAATTTTTAAATTTTTTAAGTAGAAAATAAGAAAAATTTAGGATTTTTTTTAGAAAAAGAAATTTAAAAGTAATTTGATTTTTTATAGAGTGTGAAAACAATTTTAAATGGGAAATATAAAAATTAGCTTTATGATATTTAATATTTAGCTTGTTTTTCAGGTGTAAATAATTTAAAAGGTTTCATATTACTATAATTATTATATTTAATATTATTCTTTTTAATTATGAAGAATTTTCTATATAAGAATATCATCATCTGTTTATTGCATTTTACTATGAAATTATGTTTATTTTAGATTATAAGATGTTATTATTTATAGAATTTAAAATTATTTTATGGATTATTAAATATATTTAATTTTTGTAAATAAAATTTTTAACTATTTAAAATATAATTTTTATAAAATATCATTATTTTACTAAGGGCTTAAAATATTAAACTTTATTTATTATAACATAAATATTATATATTTTAATATAAAATAAGCGATAGTTCCTTTCATTTATTAATTTTTATTTTTATTATAATAAATGTTTGAGTTATCTTAACATAAGATACGCTAAACAATATATACAAAAATTTATATAGAATAAATATTGTAAATGATTAAATAATATAACATAGAATTAATTCTTTTATAATACATAGATATTAAATACTTGAAACAAATTTTAAAATTTATTTATATATTTAATATTTTTCTAGATAATTTATAAACATACAAATATCTTTATATAATAAATAAATATATCTTTATATAATAAATAAATTAAAAGAAGATAATGTTTTTTTTTTTAATATGTAAAACTTTAAAAATACAATTATATAAAAATTCTGTATTTTTGTTGCAGGTATTTTGGGTTAGTCTGTAATTATTTAAAATATCCATTTAAAAAGCAA
>NW_004086329.1:0-104378 GCF_000220395.1 Ichthyophthirius multifiliis | reverse complement strand
ATGCTAAATTTAATGATTCTCTAATAGATATAGTTTTCATTGGTTTTTTCCATGAGTAAATTGTATTTTGGATAGATATGTATTTTGTATTTTAAATATTAATTGTTTATTCTAATTTATTTATAATAAAAATTAGTAATGTTTTAATATTTATAGAAAATATATTTTAATAATATATCAATCATTTTTTTATTTTATTATACTTTTAAAAGCTATTTTGAACATAAAAATGCCCTCATTTTATATATTTATTTAACTTATTTTTTATAATAAATAATATATTTACTTTATATATTATATTTTGATATATTATTATTGTTTAAAACTATTTTTTTATTTATACATAACATAGAATATAAAATTAGACATTTTATGCATTTTTTTACAACTTTTTTTTCTTATGTTAATAATTTTTATTTTTGAAGATGAAAAGTAATAACTGAAATATATAAGTAAAAATAATAATTTTTAAATAAAATAAAAATTATAAACTTATTCTATTAATATATGAAAAATATAAAAAAAAATTAAAAAAAAAAATAAATTGACGAATTGGTCTAGAGAACTATTTGTAAATTAATTTATATATATATTTTTAATTTATTAACAAAAAAAATAAAGAGATTTAAAAATATTAGATAATATTTAAAATAATATTTTATTTTTATTTTAAATTAAAATATAAAATATCTTTATACAAGTTTTTAAAAATAAAGTAAATATAAAAAATTTTATTATATAATATTATATATATAAGTAACTTCTAAAATATTAATAGTCGTATTTTTGTAATATATATATTCTTATATAAATAAAATAAAAATATATATAAATATATATAAAAATATATATAAATATATATATATATACATATATATATTTATATATATATACATTTAATCCACTATTTTCTTTGCATAATCTAATATTGTTAATTATTACTTAAATATATGCTTTTTTTATTTGAAAATTATATTTATTTATTATATAACTTTTACTAATATGTTTTGAAAAAATATTTAAATATACATATATATAATATAATTATATTATCATTCATATTAATTTAAATTTTTTAAAAAAATTATAATATATCTAATGTTAAATTAGTAATTAAAATTTTTTATTATTCAAGAAAAATGTATTTTAATCAATAAAAAAAAAATATTGTACATTTTTATAGAATATCTATATGTACTTCCAAAGAAATAATTTAAAACTTAACTTCTTTAATTATCAATTTTTTTTAAAAAAAATAATAATTGTTTTATTTCTTTAAAATAAAATATAATACATAATATTTATTATTTTATATAAATTTTTAAAAATAAATATTTTTATATTTTCTAAAATACTATATTTTAATATATTATAAATAATATAAATATAATTTATTTGTTTAAGCCATATTTCCAAATATTTATATTTGTTATTATTTTTAAAATTTAATCATATTTTTCTCATTTCTTTTACAACTAAGGTAATATTTTTTATTTTTAAGAATAATTTATATATTCAGCAGTGCTTAAATCTAGTGACATTATCTTTAAAGCCTGTGTTTTTTCATTATAATATCTAACTTACTTAGAATTAGGTCTTTTAAGTAAAGTATTCAAGCTATTAAAAATATAATTAAACCATAATAATAATAATGAAATACCTGTTTTAATCCGAATTTTTTAAGTAAGACATAGTCCAGTATTCAGATGTAGGAATATTAGATTTTCTTAACTATTTTATTATATAAACATAAGAATATATATAAATATTTTTTAATATATTTTTTATAACTTTAATTTCAAAATTCTTACTATTTAGTGTGTTTAAAAATTCTTAATTATATTAATATTGTAAGTTTTTATTATTTACAGTTAATTTGATAAATTAAAAATCAATATTTAAAGAATAGCCTTAAAATAAAATATAAATATAACATATAAATAGAAAAAAATAAAATAGGTTACCCAAAGTAGTTAAATCTTAAACAGCACAAATAAATGCATAATGAGCACTTTCAACAACATCCTTTCCTAAAAAACTTTATATAAAATATATTTATTATTTATATAATTAAATATTAAAATAGATACCAAGATGCTGCTATTGGACCTGCATTACAAAAAGTCATTGCAAAACCTTTTTAATATATAGAAATTTAACTTTTTGATACTGAAATTTCTTCCTTTCCATGATATCTTAAAAGAGCCTATTTAAATTTTTTGTTAGGAACAAAGCAAGGTCTTTGTATAAATGTTATATTAATATTTAAAGATTTATAAAAACCTTATTTTATGAATGTGTTTCTATCAGAACGTTATTCATTTAAATCTTTTGTTATGTCAAAGTTAGATTATTAAGCTGATTTTACAAAGTCAGAATATATTTCAAATGTAAATGCTCCAAAGTCTGGTATATTTATTCCCTTTTTAATTTTTTTTAGATATTTTTTTTTATTTTACTTTTCCTTCTTTCATTTTCTCTAGTATATATTGGCTTGTTGCCTTAAATATTATATGTAGCTAAGATTTAGGTTCTAATGGCCTATATACAGAATTTGTTCTAGGTTGAGAAAATTAATGTTTTCCAGGATAATTTTATGGTTTATTTAGTATCCTTATTTGTTTATTTTTATATTGTTATTTTTATATTTACCAATCAAATATTTAATCTAAATTCATTTTTTTAGTTTTATTTTTATTATGTTATCTTCAATAAATTTTTATTATTTTTATTTATTAAAATAACTGTTTGTTTAACTAATAAAAATTAAAAATTTATTTATATAATTAAATTTTTTCAATTTTTATTATAAAATTGATTATTTTGTATTTTAGATATATGATAGTAATTTAATTATTATTATTATAAAAAAACATTAAATTTAAAATAATTTATTATAATTAGAAGAAATAATTATTAAAATATATTAATAAATAAAGAATACTAAATATATTAATATAATAGTATTATATATTATACTTATTTTATATAAAAATAGAATAAAAATAATTAAAAAAATAGTGAATAATTTCTGTAAAAAAAAGCATAATTAATATAAAATATAATATTTTTGCTAAATATTATATGTTTTATTATTTATTAAATATTTTTACTATTTTGGATAATAATATTTTATTTTTTACATTTTATTAATAAAAATAATTAACTCATTTTTTTTTTCTCAATCATTTTCTTCTATAATAGTATTATATTATAATATTTAAATTCTAGATAATTATATTTTATAAATAAATGTTTTTTATTTTTTAAATATATTTTAATCAAGTTTTTTTGATTTATAAAATTATTCTAATTTGGCTAAATATATAGGCTTATAATAATATACATAAAAATTTATTAAGTCGATTTCATAAATTATTAAGGGAAGAAAAGAGTATTGGGATTAATAAATAAGAGTTTAGATAATTTCAAAATTTATTAAAATAATTTGGAGATATTTTTATTAAATTATATTTATATTTGAAAACTTAAATTTTAAAACAATTCCTTTGTGTTCTCGTTACAATTTTAACTTTAATAAGTTTAAAAATACTTTTGAAATTTTTAATTTATTTGATTTTATATTATTAATTAAATATAATTTTAAAAATAATATAATCCTTTTTTGATAACTTTAACATAAAAATAATTATTACGACATAATCATGTTTTAATTTTTTATTAAAAAAAATTAATTATTTAATTATTTTTTTAAAACACATTATTGTGTAAAAATATCATTTTTATTTTTAAATTTAAATTTATAATTATTAATTTTTCTTCTAAATAATTTTCATTTTTATAATATTATGATAATATATTAAAATCATTATTAGATTTTTTTTTTATATAATTTATAAAGAGTTAGAATCAATTAAGTAAATAAGCAAATGTATTAAAAACTAAAAAGCTATTTCTATTAATATTTATTAACCTATTATTTTAATATGATATTTATATTTACATATTTTTATTAAAAAGTAAATAATATAATAAACTATATTTTACTTAATTTTTATATTGACAAAAGTAATTTTTAAGTTTAAACTTATTTTAAAATTAAATTTTAATTATTTTTTTATATTATAAAACTAAAAAGAAAAATTAAATTTTACCGCGCTTTTTTTTTTTTCGTTATTTAATTATTATTTAAAATGAAATTAGATATTGGAAAAAATTATTTTTTGGATTTTTATTAATAAAAATATATATAAAAGAAAAATAAAAAGGAATTATTTATTCTTTATTATTTTTCAAAAAATATTTTAAATTTTTTAACCAAATTAGTAATTATAAATTAAAAAAGTAATTAAAAAAAGTGAATATAAAAAAATGAGTATTAAAAACTTTTAAACCGAAAATTAAATAATTAAAGAAAATTAATGTCATAATAATAAAAATGAATATTAATTTTAATAAACAGATGAGTAATTATATAAATTTTATAAATTAAATATAAATAATTACAAAATTATTTTAATAGTTAAAACACATAAACTTATATTTTTTAAAAAATATGCATAAATAATAAAAACGAACAAGAAGAAACTTTAAAAAATAAAAAAATAATATAAAAATTGACTTTTTAATAAAAAAACTAAATTGAAATAAACGATAATATTGATAAAAAATGGGTAACAATGGTATTCTCTAATAAAAGCAGTTAAAAATATTTTAAAAACGAATTAATAACAAAAAATTTAATTATACAAATAATTGAAAGTGATGATAATTTTCCCTAAATAATAAAAAAGGAATAAAAAACATTAAATAATGATGAAAATATAAATAATAACTCTTCAAAATAAAAAAAATAATTATAAAAAAAGATAAAAAATCGTTTAATACATTTAAACTAAATTAACAGTATTAGATATGGAAAAAATAATAAGCTTTATAATCTTTTTGAATCAAAGTCTAACAGTTTTACACAAGAACAACAAATAATAGAGAATAACTTATAAATAAACAATATAATTATTTGTAACTGTAAAAAAAGCAAATGCTTAAAATTTTATTGTGACTGTTTTAACTCAGGCTAATATTGTACAAAAGATAGTAATTGTAACTAATGCTGTAATACAGTTGAACATAGTTAATAAATATAATAAAAAATTAATTTTTTAAATGAAAAAAATATTAATGCTTTTAAAATTGATTTTTTATAAAATGAAGAAGTAAATATATAAATATTATTTTTTAAAATGCTCATTTTTTTTTAATAATATAGCTAAAAAATAGTTAATATTTTAATAATTCAAAAGAATCTAATTGTTATAAAAAATATTGTGAATGTTTTAATACAGGAATTAAATGTAATAATTAATGTAGATGCCAAAAAAGCTGTTAAAATTTAGGTTTTTTAAAGAATAATAAAATAAGTTAGTTAAAAAATTAATAGTTATTTGTGTAAAGCTCTTATAATCAATAATAATAAGATTTTGAAAATTTCTATTAAAATCCCTTTTTTAATTAATTTTAATAAGAATATAAAAATATAATGTAAAAATAAATGACTTTTGATACTTATAATGTTTTCAATCTTGAAATATAGTCTTAAAATTAATATATTAATAATGAAAAATATGAATGAATAAATAAATTACTTTAGTTTTTATTTTTTTTAATATATTAAATCTAATAAAAGGGAAATATTTTTATGTAAATAGTATTATAAAACTTATAAAAATATTTATTGAACTTAATTTTGTTAAAAAAAGCATGATTTGTAAATATATTAAAATATTAATATAATCTAAAATTAATTTAATTAATTATTTATTATCTTTTTATTATTTAGTATATAAAGAAAATTATATTAATTTTAAATACGATTAAAATTACATTTTGATAAATTTTTATTGATAATAAAAAATAAAATTTAATATTTAGGCATTAAAAATAGTTTAAAACAGAGAAAAGGTTTAGGTAAATTGAGATTTCTATATATATAAATAAATATTATTTATATAATTATTATTCACTATTTAATTTCTAATGGAATTATTTAATATATTTATAAATATACAATGATTATTTTTAAAATTTAATTAACATAAAAGAATTAAAGTAATCTTGATTAAAAAAATATATATACTGAAAATAAAAATATATATGAAAAAATATAACATGGAAAAAAAAGAAAATTTTTTATATAGTTTAAATATATTAGGATTTAAAGAAATATTTTTATTAAAAATAATAAATTTTTATATTTTTTTAATATAATTTAATCAAAAAAAATAAAATAAAATTTAAAACAATATTTTAATATTAGGAAAAAAATAAATTAAAAATATATAATTAATTAAATTTAATGTAATAAAAAAAGATATATTTAATAATATATCTATTAAGAAAATAAAATCAAATTAAATAAATAAAAAAATAATGTATAAAAAAAAAAAATTAATTTAATTTAATTTAATTTAATTTAATTTAATTTAATTTAATTTAATTTATTATTTAAAAAAATTAAGCATTCAAAATAAATAATTGCGATCAAATAAAACAATATTAATTAATTATAAATAAATATACTTTATCTATTAAATTTAAACGAAAACAAAAAACAAATAATGAAATGATTGATATTTATTTTATTTATAATATTTATTTCAAAAAATTTTCAATTTTTTCTTATTTTTATTTATTTTTTATTTATTTTTGAAAATTATATATATAATATAATATATAATTTTTTTCCATAATATCTTATTTTAGTTTTTTTAATAAAAATATATCAAAAATAAAAAAAGCAATATAATCAATTATATTTTTTTTAAACAAAAATAATTCATTTTATTTTATTAACATAATTTTACAAATATAATTAAGAATACTTTTTATCTAATGTTTCCATCATTGAACTTTATTTTTTTAAATATAAAAAGAATGCACTAATGAAGGAATTAAAATAGCGAACCCATAATATTAATATTTTGATTTAAAAAATGTTTTAAAATTGCTTTATTCATAAATCCTAGCCCAAAATACAGTAAATCCCATCAAAAATAATTATGCTTTTACAACTTTTCCAGATATGTTTCATATATCTACAAATCTTAGGTTCTACTAGTTTTTTTGCTTTTAAAATTAAAAAACTTCCTTTTTATATTTATTATGATTAGTCTAAATGCTATTATAATTAAGTTATTTGTTTTTTTTTATCTTATATTTGGTTTTAATGTATTTAATTCATTTTTATTTGTATATTTTTTTATAATTTATTTTTTATATTTATTAAAATATTTTAATATACATTGTAATAAAATCCTTTCATAAAAATAATATTTTAAATTAAAAATAGGTTATTTGGTAATAATTATTTAATTTGTTCTTTTATTATAAGATTTATTAATTAAAGTCACATTATAACTGTATTTTTTTAGTAAGTCTTAGTTTATATTTAAAATTCTAATTTTAAAAATTAAATATAAATATTAATTTTACCTATAAACTAGATTTTTTAAATAAAAACAAAAAATCATAAAAAAACATTATGGTTGAGTTTAGACCTAGTTTTTTAAACTTTATTGATCTTTATATTCGCCTCCTAAATTATTATGGTTATAATATAATTACTTAATAGATTTTTTGTTTCATTTATATTAATTATTAATTTGATAAAAAAATTTAATTTTTTTTATTAATATATAGGTTTTTATTTCAATAAAAACTCGTTATCTCACATAAAAAATAAAGCCAACCAATAAATTTTATATAAACTTCATATAATTAGATATATAAAAATTCCATGTAAAAAAAAATATTGTTCATAATATATCTAGAAGTGATATGTTTGCTCTTTTCATTAATTATTATTTCTATTTATTAGATATTAAAAATCTAATCCAATTTCATGATTACAAATAATTAAAAAATTATTTAAATTTTGATTTATTTTTTATTATATTGTTTATTTATTCGAAAATTTGTTTAAAATTTAATATTTATTTTTTTATCTATAAATTGCTTTTATATTAGTTACTATTATATATTAATAGTACATATAGTATTTAAATCATGTTTTAATCTTCTTTCTTTTTGAGTTTTTGGGATATTAATTGTTTATTTTATAATGTTATACAATAATATTATATGCTTAAATGTTATATTTTTAAAATAAAGTTTATTTCTTTTTAACTTATTATAATGAAATACAAAAAATTAAAAAATATAAATTTATAATATTAAAGCGTATTTATTATTGTTTTTATAAATTATATAAATTTAAAAAAATATAATATTAATATCTGTAATTTAATAAAATTAAAAATAATTATTAAAATCTAAGGAATAATTTAATAATAAAATTAACTGTAATTTATATAAATATTTATAAATTAAAACCTAATATTATTAAAATATATTACAATATTAAAACTATATATATATATTTAATACTTTAACTATCATTGATTAATGCAAAATATAATTAGCTCATTTGTTATAAGTATTAAAGGTTTTTTTATAATTACTCTGCAATTTTATCTTAAATGATCTTAATTTACATTACATTTAGGCCTTATTTATATTATTATTTTTTTTAAAAAAAATTATGTTTGCATTTTTTTTCATTTTTTTTTTATGAAATAAAAATAAAATATATAATTTAATATTTTTATACTACTAATATATAAAATTTACAACAAAAAATATTAAAAAAATTATTTATTTACAATATAGGAGGGCTTTTTTTTATTTTTGTATATACAAATTATATATATTTTAAATAAAGTTTTATTTTCAAAATCAATTTTTTATTTATTGCGTATACAATAATTAAATTTCCTTTTTATAAAATAAGTTTAAATACGATTTATAAAATAAAATTTAATATATAAATATACTATTTAAATAAAAATAACTTTTTGAATATAAATTTAATATATAAATATATATATTTATAAAAATTATAAAGGCTAAAAAGAAATTAATATCGAATTTCGAAATAACCAAAATTGACCCTTTATCAATAAATAAGTATTTTTAGTATCATAATTCATCTTTTTCATCCAAATACTAAAATGTACCTTTAATTTCTTATTATTAAAATCCATTAGTTTTTTCAAAATTAACTTTTTATTGTATACCATTCCACATTTCCATAAAATCATTTTTAAGAAGTGCATGAATACCAACCGGAATAAGAGTGCAAGGACTTAAATAAAGCAGAGCAGGTTAGGCAGTATTAAAAACTGTTAAACAAATAACACAAATAAGAATCCCAATAATATATCCAGCATAAGAAGTTAAAAAGTAAGTACTATTATTATATTTTTATCTACTGAATTTATAACAGTAAGCCAAAAAAATTCCTGGCAAAGCAATATCCCCCAATCCAATCAAAGAGCAAGTCTATACTGGATAATCGCTTAATTTAGGACAATAAAGCATCATTGGTAAATCTAATTTAGTAGCCACTGCGGCCATAACGGATTAACCGAATATATTTGAGCTTAAAAAGACCCAATAAATATCATAAAGAAAAGCCATAGATAATAAAATGAAGGCAATTTTATATGAAGGAACTCTAATAATTTTAAACATTAAAAATATAATTGAAAAGGCAATCAAATTTGATAAAATCCAATTTTAAGTTAATGCATAAAATAAGATAAGTATAGAAGATATACAACATGATACTATATAATTAAATGATAATATTCCTAAATATTTAAATTCAAAATTTTTCTTTGGCATAAATTATAATTTATCTAAATATTCAGTTATTAATAAAGAAGAAGAAGAAAAGCCTGATATTAATATCAAGATTTTTAATAATTAAGAAAGATAATAATAAAAATAATATAGTATAATGAGGAAAAATGAAGCTTTTTTATTTATATATAAAATAAAATAAATATAATATAATTATACCAGTTAAAACAAATGTAAATGCATGAGTTTTTGATACTTCTTATATTTATTCTTCGTTATCTATTATTATTGGATTTTCTATTTATATAGCTCCTATTCCTGCTATTATTATTGAAACTACCATAAGAATTAATATAGAAATATCATATTTTTATTGTGGATTATTGCATATTTTTAAAAATGAAAAATTCAAATTTTTTTAATGAGTTTCATTAATATATACATTTAGATATATCCTTCCCCATTTAGAATTCGGAAGGCAATTGTATGTTACTATGTATTCTTGTTTTTTTCCTTATTCAATAGTGTTTTGCCTTAAAGTGACATTCATTTACTTATTATCAAAGTCCTTTAATTTTTTTGTTTTCAATATTTTTTTTTATTTTTATTACATTTAAAACTAATTAAATATTTTAACTTGATTCTATAAGTATCTTTCTAAAAGTTTATTGACTTAATTCATATATGGTTGGGGCAGGATGACAAGTTGTTTCTTAATTTTGATTGTAATTCCATGGTTATTGAATTTCACCATCTTATAGAATTGGTAATTTATCCTCGGAGTTGTGGGCTAAAGTGTATATTTTATCTTGTAATAGTACTTGAGTTTTTATAGAGAGTAAATACAAAGAAAGTATTATTATTAAATTAAATTTAATCATATGTTATTTATACTAAATGCTTTTTGAAAATTTGCTATAATTTTTAAAATTTTGAAAAAAAAAAATCTTAAATAAAATAAATTTTAAATTTTAAAAATATTAAATAGTAAGAAATATATATATATATATATATATATATATATATATATATATATATATATATATATATATATAAAATATTATAAATTATGTTTATTTTTTGAGAATATTATATAGTGATAAAATTATTTGACTTTTTTCAAGTAATTAAAAACATCTAAATATTTTTTTTTTTTAAAAAAAATCATCTCATTATATTACTTTATTTATAATTTAATTACAATACACTATTGTTAATTTTCTAACTATTTTTTATTTAAAAACTATTTGTTTCATAATAATTTGATTTATTATTATTAATTATAATGAATTTATGATTATTAATTAAATTCGTATTTTTTATTTCTGATACATTTTTATTAAGAACACTACAAAAATTTGTAAACTGAAAATTTTGACCTATAGAAAATTCATTAGTTTTTTCATCAACTTCATTTGGTTGAGCTTCATTAATAACTTTAAGTAAAAATTATCTTAAAATAAATTGATTTTAATCATAAATTCTAATTAGAATAGTTTCTTAATCATAAAATTCAGGGACTCCTTTCATTTTAAGGGTATTATTTTAAATAGAAAACTTCATCCAATTTGGAAGGGGATTATTTTAATTAGTACCATAAGGTTAATAATTAATTTTGAAATGTTTCCTAATCCACATAATACGAGAAGTTTCTATTTTTTTAAAAGCCTTAACTCCAGAAATTTAATAATCATATAATTGAAAACATTCCCCTCTTTAAAATTAAAATGAATTATGTGATTCATATGCAAGACCAAGTGCATCTATTTTGATTTTATCTATTACTAAACTCATATTTATGCCATTTTGAAAAAAAAATTAGTAGTCAATACTTCTTAAATCAAATTTTAAAATATTTAATGCTTCACATATTTTTTATTCGTTTATCTTTAAATTTTAAAGAGAATAAAAAGGCTATTTTTCCTCATCTAAAGATTGAAAATATAAATATGATTTATACCAATCTAGTTTATTGTATACTTTTAAAAACATTATTGAATAATTTTTAAGATGTTAAAAAATCAAAAAAGAAGGTATGTCTTATTCTATTAAATAATTTATGAATTAAGAATATAAGCATAGATTTAACTTACTTTTTTCATCTAATATTTCTTAATGTTATCGATTATTATAGTATTATAAATAAAATTTTTAAATTTATATTTTAAATTTAAATGGATAATTTAGTTTGCTATTTTATGAAAATTAAAAGAACCATCTTAGTTTATACATTTAGGTGAGAACATATATCTAGAAAAAAAATTTAAACTCTAAAAATCTAATTAAAGCTTAACTTTTAAAGCGCTTTCTAATTATATTATTGTCTTTTTAAAAGTTTTATTTTATTATTATTGCAATATTTTTTTCTAATAATTACTTAAAATATTTATTATTTAATATTATTTTATAAAACTTATTTTTTTTGTAGATAAAAATATTTTTATCATTTATTATTCCTTTTCTTTATATTTCTTGTACAAATTAAATATTAATTTTGCTCTTATATTCAATTCTCCATAAAGAAAAATATTTTTAGAATACAAAGTATTAATATTAACAAATTCCTAAGAATACATAGTTTCTTTTGCAAAATAAGTATTATAAAATTAATTTCTATATCTGTATATTCCAAAAAAACCTAAAATAGTACCACAAATCTATAATAAGAAGTTTAAAATATAAATAAAAGTAACAGAATAGATGTAAATAGTAAATTAATCCTCAGTTTAATAATATCCGTCTGATGCTATAACCTAAACAAGTACTTTTTAATAAAAAAAGGAAGTAGGAGGTTTTCCAGAAAGTTATAATTAATCTTAGTTTAAATGATGAAGCCAATAATCGTTTGTAAGATTTTTCCATTTATTATTTTCGAAATCAAATATCTACACTGTATATTTTAATTAAGGATTATCTTAATCAATAAAAGTTTATGAATCAAATAAAAAATTGATTTCTTCTTATATAGCAATAATCCCATCTTAGAACTTTAAATTAAATTATTCTTATAAAGGCTTGTTTAAATATACATGCTAATTTTATTTAAAAAAAGGAAATAATGAGGCTTTATCTAATACTTTTATAGGATTATTTATTCCATCATTTATTACTATTTCAATTAAAATTTACTCTAAAGATAATTATTTGCATTCTATATAAATTCCTTTATTCAAAACATTATTTAAATCAATAATTCTTCCATTAAAAATTAATTCTGTTTCTAAATCATTTTATGAAAGTACAATATTTTTATATTCTCTTCTCATAAAAATAGCTTCTAAGTTCATGTTTTGGATTTACATAAAAACCTAGGCTTTTTCAGATTTAGTTTATATGTAAGAAAAATTAATATTATTTTTTTAATTTTCTTCAAATATAAATTGTATTGATTTTCTTGTATAAAAAATTATTGGATTGCTATGTATTCCTTATTAAAGAGTTCTTTTTATATAGTTTTTCAAATCTTTATTAATATATGTTTTTTAAACATTAATTTCTATTTCTTCATTAGTATTAAAAAATTGAGTAATTAAATTATTTCCATCTATTATATTGGTTATTTTTAAATAATTATATATTTCTTCACTTTATTCTATACTTGTTAATCCCTCAAATATAAAAGATTTTTTATTAATTGGTATATAAGAATTCACTATTAAAGTATTTAAATTATAATTTTATCCTTTTAAACTTTCTTTTACAATATCTAATGTAATAGTTTAATTAAATTAATGATAAGACATCCAAAAAGGTAAAGGTTTCAACTCGAAATCTTCATAATATTAAATTTATACTATTTATGAATCTGCTTGTGGATAAACTTAAGTAATAATTAATTCAGCCTATTCACCTACTTCGAGAATAATATTATTAAATTTATCATATTCATCATTATTCTGATTAATTTAATTTTTTTCTCTATTTATGTTATTTTTTTTGAACTCTGAATGAATTAGTACACCACTTTTTAAAGGCATAATTCTTAAACCTTTGCTTGAGCCAACAATACTATAAGAAAGATCATCCAAAACACATTAACAAAAGCAATCTTCATTTTTTAGCCACAATTTACTTATTATTTCTGGAACCTTTTTATTTTTTACATTTATTAGATATAAAGACCCTCCATCTGCGTTAGTAGCCATAATATATTCATCATTTTTTATTAAAATTACATTATTTAGCCATCCATCTAGTTTTATTGTTGTAATAATATCTATTTCTGGCAATTATTCAATATTAATTATCCTTAATCCATTGTATCCATCTGCTACAAAAGCATGTTTACCATCTTTAGATAATATTATTCCTTCTCCTCCTTTAGTCCTATTAGAATTTCTTACTATAATTTAAAAAGTTTATTTTTATATTTCAAAACAAACAACTCCATAAAACCTTAAAGATGCTAAAATATATTTATTATCTTATGTAATTATAAGTTCTTCCACTTATCCATTAATATCTTAATTAATAGACCAATAAGAAAGAAATTTAATATTTTATAAATCTAACACATTATATAAAAGAATATAGTTTCCAGCTGCAATACCCAAAAGTTCCTTACTAAAAAAAAAACAATCAGTGTCAGAACTCTTATAATCAAAATCTTTATTATTTGGTGCAGGAAAACGTTAAGCAAATTCAAATTAAAATGGAAATTCTGATATATTATAAATTAAAAATATATTTTATCTATAAGATTAAGGTAAAAAAAACACGTTTTCTTTTACTATAACTTCGTCAATTTATCCTTTATCAGTAATATTTAAAATTATTTACATATTATTAGGATCTTTTGTAATGTCAGCAATATACATTCCAGAATTATCATAGTTTACAACAAAAAAAGTTTTATTTTTTTTCTAAAAAAGATAACATGCCCAAACTCCATAAGTATTTTAATTCATAAAATAATCAGTAAAGTTAGACTAAAATACATTAAATAAATTTGGGTAATCGGCATTTAAATTCGGCTTTTTTTTTTGATAAATTATAAGTCCATCTCCATTCAAAAAATAAAGTCTTTTTTCTTCACTTATTAGTTAAAGAGGTAATGTATTGTACTTATAGCTTTTGTACAAAAATAGGTTCTTTTAAAAAATCTCCTTTTTCTCCATATATATCTAAAATAAGTACTCCTTTAGACCTTAAACCTAAAAAAAGTTTTTTATCTGAAACATTTATTGATTGCAAATAAGGTGAGGAAAATGGCCACCACCGTTTAATAAATGGGATTTCTTGAGGATATGAATCATAAGGTAAAAAATAGCTTAAATTCAGGTCAAAAATATATAGAGCATCCCATCTATCAATAATAAAAGCGAATTTTTCATCTAAAGAAATGCATAAATCCCATACTTCTAAATAGTTTGTAAATGAATAACTTACTTTTGTATAAGATTTTACTAAGCCATTAGTGTCTTTTTCAACTTTTAAAGTAATAAACCCTTAAACTCTATTTGCAACAAAAAGCCAATCTTCATTCTTTGAAAAAACTGCTTTTTTGATTTCTACATTACTCAATGTATAAGAGTAATGAGATTTTATATCCCGTAAATTTTAAATATCTAAGGTATCTAAAATACCTTCTAATCCATAAAAAAATAATAATCTTTCTTAATTTATGCATTTTACTTCATTAATTTCTTTTTGTGTTTTTTAATATATTTATAACAAACTTTAATTTTGCTTTTTATATGAGAATATTAATAATCCTTCATGTGATGCCATAAAGATTAAATTTTCGTTTTTATTTGATGAAATATTTATTATTGATATTTATGTTTATATGCTTTTTTTTATCTCAAATGTTTATTTATCTATTATTTTTATTCCGAATTATCCACAAGCTAAATATATATAGTTTTAAGATGTGTATATTGAAAAAGGTACACAATTTTCTTGTTAAGTTGGTTGAAATTAGAATAATGGAATTGGTGAATATATTTCGATTTGGTTAACAAAGAAATCTGTATATTTTTTTAAAAATTATTGGGTTTAAATTTTAAAAAATAACGATATTAGTACTGCTATTATTAAATTAAAATACATATTTTTAAAAATATATTATTTTTTACGTTAATTTTAAGGTTTTAATAATTTATTTGAAAATAATTTTTCTTGTTTTTTTATTTATAAAATAAAATTATATTTAATTAATTAAAGTAATAAAAAAAGGGATCAACAAAAAAATCCTAAAATAGCTGTTTTTTTGTAAATTAATGAAATTTAACAATAATATTAAAATTAAGTTAAAATTTATATTTTAGGTATAAAAAAAAGGTTATATAACTTCATTATTTAAAAACATTTAACTATTATTAAGAAAAAAAAAAAATTTTGATTAGGATATATTTTAATCACTTCAAATCAATATGGGAATGTTTTAATTAATTAATTATAAATTAAAATATATTATATTTAAAAAAAATCTTATAATTATATATAAAATTCTTTTTGATAAATTTATATTTAAAAATAAATAATATTAAATAATATTGTATCAATTTTAATATAAAATTATTATTTTTTATTAATAATATTATTTATTCAAAATAAAAATCATTAATATTTCTTTGTTTTATGTACCGAACCATTTTTTATTATTATACTTTTTTTAGATTTTTTTATAATTATTAACATTTATTTTAAATTAGAAAATTAAAACATATATTTTTAATCAAAATCTGTATATATTTAGAAAACTCATTCAAAAAAGTTAAATTAATTTAATTATATTCCAATTATGTCATATATCTTTTTATTTCACATAAATTTTTTAGATTTTATTTGTAAATATGATAGATATTGTTTAACTATAAAAATACGAATAATTAATAAATTAATAAAATATATGATTGAACATGAAACATAAATTTAAAGTTTATGAATATTTAATTATAATCATATATTTTTTGTAAATATACATATATCTTAATTATTTTATCCATATTATGTTTAGTTTTTAATATTTTATTTATATTTTATATATTATTATTTTTTATGAGTCTGTATTATACGAATTACTACTTAAAATTTTATTTAGATTGAAAATGAAAAAAATATAATAATATTTTAAATACTTCATTATTATTATATTTTTATATATTAAAAATAAATTTAAAGAATAGATATTAAAAGCATATGTTATTATAAAAAAAAAATTATATTAAAAATAAAAATAAATATACAGAAAATGTTAATTAAAAAAATTGGCAGCTGTGGGATTTGAACCCACGCGGACTACGTCCAGACGATCTTAAGTCGCCCTCCTTAACCACTCGGACAAACTGCCTTAATATTATTATATTTTATAAATGAATAATTTTTTTGAAAGATTATTTTTAATTTTAATGTTTATTTTACCGAATTTAAAAAGAAAATATAAATTTATTTATTTATTTATTTTGTTTTTTTTTTTTTTTCAATAAATTTTTATTTTATTTTATAAGATATATAATTAATTAATTTAATAAATATATATATTATTTTAAATAAATATAATATATTATTTAATTAATTTTTTTTTTCGATATATTATTTTATTATATTATTTCTCTTTAATTATTTTTTGTATTTAAATTACTTTTTTATAAATATTATTTATATTTTATTTAATATTATTTATAATTTATTTGAAAATAATTGTATTATATTTATTTCATTAAGCTTATTTTACCGGATAATTATAAATTATAAAAAATATATATATATATATATATATATATATATATACAAATTAAAAAATGTTAATAAAGCAAGTTTAAAGATAGAGAACTATAAACGAAAATAAATTATTACAAAAACTTAAGATACATAAAAAGAAATCATAAATTATTATTTAACTAACTGTTTTTTTAATTTTTTGATATATTTATAGTTTATTAAAATGCATTATTTGCCATTTCAAAGTTATTTTCACTATTTTCCTCATTTTTGATTATTGTACTTCTTTTAGTAAGACTATTAATGCCAGATATAAAACCAGCTGGAGGTTTTTAAGAAGTTAACCCCAATTTCGATTTATTTTGGGCCTAAATAAGAATTTAAGCATATTTTTATTCCAAAAGAGCTATTTTCTAAGTAAGTTCTTAATTTTATTAATCTGCTAAAGCTTCTCTTTAAATTAATTCATATTGAAGATTTTATAATTATTCTTCTTTTTTATTGGCTTCTTCTTCTCTTTATTTTAAACAGCTTAATTTTCTCTAAGCCTTTTCTCCCTTAACCTTAAAGAATTTAAGGTAAATTTAATAAATCATCTTCTGAGGGTCTATTTTAGGATTATTTTTACAAGCACCAACTAATAACACGCATTAACTCATCACTATATTTATTATTTAACCTTTCAAACTTTCCATTTTTTATCTTCATTGCTAGAGCAAGATGATTTGAAGCAGGAAAAGGAGGTATTAAAGCCGCTAATTCATACAAAAGACATCCTTTTATTTTTTATGATGAATTTTTTAAAATAATATTATATTTTACCACATGCCCAAATATCAGATTTTTCATTATATTTGTTTTCTTCTATTTATTCTGGTGACATGTAATAAGGAGTTCCCACATTTGTGTATGCGAAATTAGTTTAATCTGATAGCTTTTTAGAAAGACCAAAATACACCTAATTTAACATTATTTTTGGCATCCAAAAATACATTTGCAGGTTTAATATCTCTGTGCATTATTTTTTTATGATGAATATCATGTAAAGCTAGTATTATTTACATAAATATCTTCCATATTGCTTCTTCAGGTATTAGTTCTTTTTCTTTCTTTATTTTTTTTAAAAATGCACTCAAATCACCTCCTTCGCAATATTCCATTATTATATATATATTCTAATTTTGTTTATCGATTATTCGATCGTAATATCTTACAATATTTGGATGACGTACTTCTCTTAGGATATTTACTTCAGCAACTAGTTGACTTTTTTCCTTTTCATCCATCTTTCCATATTCCAATTGTTTCCATACTAATATTTATTATCTTATTTTCTTCTTATTTTAGTTACTTTTCCAAATTAACCATTACTTATTTCTTGGATTACTTCATATTAATCCATTTTTTATTATTTTTGAAATTTTAACTTTTTTTTTTTATGTTTATTTTAGAAATAATTTCTTTTTATACTTTTTAAATATTAATAAATTTATTGATCATATCATTTATTTAAATTAAATATAATAATAAAAAAATATAAAAACAGACAATTATATAATTTATTATTTTATTATTTTTTTTTATTACAGAAATAATATTTAAATTCATAAAGTCTCTAAATTTTATTAGTTTAAAAGATATATTAATAAAAACTTAAATACTTAGAATTAGATATTTAAATTGAATCAATTAATATACAAAGTAGTAATATATTCACAAAAATATTTTTTGAATTAAATTGTGTTAAATGTATTTGTTAAATACTATGAATTAAATTTATAAAATAAAATTAAAATTTTATAAACTATAATAAATATTAATGAAATAATTTTACTATTGATTATGAAAAATTTGAAAAAAAAATATATATATTATTAGTATTTATATTCTTAAAAAATAATTCGTAAAATTAAAATTTATTAAAATAAAATAAATAAAGGAAATAATAGTTTTTAAAAAAATTTACTAAAATTTTTTTTAATCAAATTATTATTGAAATTTTAAAGTTAAAAATAAAATAAAAAATTAATACACTAAAACATAATATGAATTTTTTTAGAAATTATGAATTTCTTAAAACTATTTCATGATTTTATTGCTTGGTAGCTATTTGTAAACATACATTATTAACAAACAATTACTTTAATTAATATAATAATTATAGAAAAAAAAAAAATATATTAGATTTTTATATAAATTTTATAGATTAATATTAAAATATAAATGATATTGATTAAATTTATAATACTTAATATTAAATATATTTTTTGTAATTATTTCACAACTAGAAAACAAAAAAAAATATTTGTATAAAATTAAAAAAAATCATTTATGTATTTAATTTTTTTATTTATTAATAAATAAAATAAAAAACAAAAAATTAATAATGAGCGATTGTCATATTTATTCATAAAATAAATCTTTTATAGTTTATTTAGATTAAAATGGTAACTTTGAAAATCGTAAAGAAAAGATATACAGTATTCATGCAAACGAAAAACTAACAATAGTATTAGATTCCAAAAAATTATAAAAATATCGTCCACTATTATTAACAAACTATCCGTAATATAATGCACGCAAAAAGGCCTATAAACGTCCATTAGCCCCTGAAATAACTTCATAATCTAATTTGACATTTTCTACAAGTGAAATAAATAAAAAATATACAATTTTCGAAGGATTTTATAATATAGACGGATAATGGTAGGCTGATTTATATATATTAGATTTTGATGGTTCATTATTTTTATAAGTTATATTTATATAGTAGTAATAATCAATAAAAAATAAAACATAAAATAATGAAATAATAAAAGAAGGTTAAATAGAAGAAGAATTAACTAAAAGTAATATAGATGAAGAAATCGAAATTATGGATTTTGGAGCAGCTGAATGGCTTATAATATAGCCAAGAATAACTATAAATTAAAAACCTATTAATATGGATGAATTAGTAATCTAAACTGTTTTACCCTACAGTCTTGGTGATGTAGAAAATTGGGTCGAAGTTTTAAAAAATCAAACACTTTTGGGATATAATGGCTTCCATTTTCCACCTATTTAATAATTAGGAGCTAGTGGATCTTATTATTCTATAAATGAATAATTATAAGTTAATATTGAAATATTTAAATAATATGCTAACATGGAGGATGGAGGATTTTAAAAAATGAAAGAAATAGTAAATACAATGGAAAAGGAACATAATGCAATATGTATTGTAGATATTTTACTTAATCACACTTCTTTTGATAGTGAGTGGCTACTTTAGGTTGAAAATGGAGTTTATAATGTTGAAAATACTCCTAGCTTGTAATCTGCTTTAGATTTAGATCTTGCAATTAAGGCTTTTAGTGAGAACTTGGCTGCAGGAAATGAGAAAGAATACTATAATGGAAGCAATAGAGTAGAAAATGAAGAAATGGTGGATTGCTTAATGAATATAATGAAAAAAAAATATTCTATGCCTTGAAATTGGAAGAATATTTCATTTATGATGAAGTTAAAATCCTAGAAAAATTTTAAGAGATACTAAAGGAAAATTGTATAAAAATTGTCGAAAAAGAAGAAGAAGCAGATGAAGGTGAAAACATATTTTCAAGATCGGTTTTTGATATTTTAAGCGACTTTATAAGAAAGCGAACTCACCGAAAAGGAGCAAAAAGAAATGGGCTTATAATAAATTTAAAAAATCTAGTATCTGAACATATTGCTAAAAAACCCAAGCTTTATTCTGTTTAGGCTTTCAAAAGGGCAATAAAACATTATAATAATTAATAGATAAATTAAGTAAAAGAATATATTGATGAAGCTATAAAATATACAAGGATTCATATTATTGAAAATCGATTAAAAACATAAAAATTTGAAATTACTCTTGAAAATCCATTAGTACCTCCTTACTTTACAAAATTATCGAATGGAACTTATGCAGCGAATAATGGTTGGATTAGAGAACCTGATCCTATGAAGAATTAGCTGATAATGGAGAATTTCATTATTAAGAAGAACAATTAATGTTTGGGCTGATTTAGTAAAACTTAGATTCGGAAATAAAAAATAAGACGCTCCTTTTTTGTGGATGAAAATGAAGAAATACGTCCAAAAAATGGCATAAATTTTTCCATGGCTTCCGAATGGATAGTGCCCATTCTACTCCTTTACATGTAGGTGAATACATAATGAGAAAAGCGCGAAATCATAATAAAAATCTTGTTATTTTTGTCGAGTTATTTACTGGAAATGTAGAAAGAGATGTCATATATTACAAACGAATGGGATCGAATGCAGTCATTAGAGAAAGTGCTGGCATAAGAGATACATTTTCTTTATACTAACATTTATAAGTACTTTCAAGAACTGAAGAAACAAATCCGGCTTCATTAGATTTTCTTTATGAAACAGACTTATAAACTAATGAAAAAAAATAAGTTCTTGTTTCTAGATCTTTAAAATCTATTATTTATGATTAATCTCATTATAATGAACCTATTTTATCCTAAATTTCAATTCCTTAATCTCTTTCTTTAATTGCTTTAAATTCTTTTAGTCATATAATTTAAGGAACAACAAGAGGATATGATGATTTGTTTCCTTAAAAAGTAAAAATAGTAAAAGAACGAAGACTTTATTTACCAAAACCTGAAATAAAGTGTGAAGAAATTTAATATTCAGAAATCGAAGTTGGCTTTATTGTAAAGTATTCTTGTTAATTTTACGAAGGTTTCGTTATGGGAAGTTGGGACAATTGGTAAAAGGGAATCCCCTTACAACATATAGGTTCTGATGAATATGTAGCTAGAGTTTTATTATAATAAATTAATTATGAATATGAATATAAATTTGTTATAAATGGTGAATGGTTATCAGATTATCGAAAAGAAACTAAAAATGGAAATAATTTCTTTTTCTTATAACAAATTCCAAAGAAAATTCGATAATATTCTAATTTATGTATAATAAGGAAAAAATTTTTATCTTTTAATTAATTTTTAAATTCTTCTTAAAATCCTTATCCTTTTATTTTTTACAAACATTTTCCTTATGATTTTATTACAATTAAAAGGTAAAATACGAATAAAACTGAATTTTATTTCCTTGTTTGTAGAACAGCATTTTCTCAATAGTCGCCTTAAGTAAATGTTGAAATATAATGTTCAGGCATTATTCAAAATGTGGAAGGAATTTTTCTTATTCCTTCTTGGACCTCAGTTTAAAATTTTTAAGATGATCTTGAGTATTTGAAAGGCTTAGAATGTCTTGCTCTAGAAGAAGATAATATTTATAAATATGCAGAAGTTAGACTTACAGATGATAAAAAAAAATCCGTTTTGCACTTTTATAATGCTCCTTAATCTCTTTGTGTCATATTGAAGTGTTCTCTTAGAGAAGAACAACAATAGGCTATCAAATAATTAAATACTTTGTATGAGAATATGTGTGAAAATTAAACTTGTGTACAAAATTTAAAAAGCTTAAAAGCTCAAGACATAAACTTTTTGCTATACTCTATTGAATAAGAAGAAAAAATGGTTACAGGAGAATCCTTATATCAAATTCCAGGCTAAGGAAGCCTTTTCTTTGCTGGATTCGGAGGAATTCTTCCTTAAGTACATTAAGCAAGCCTATATAATGATTTACAAAAGCCTTTTATAAAGCATTTATTTGATGGTACTTGGTATCTGGATTATTAGGTGAGAAGATTAAGGAAGTATGGAGGATAAAATTTGTAAAATTTAGTGAATTTCATAAGCGAATATTTTGAGTTAATTAAAACAATTCCAAAGATATTAATTCCACATTACTTTTGTAAATTTCTTCTTATTTTAATAAGGGATTTATGGGTATAAATATCTTCATAATTGTAAGGAAAAGCTTCCAAAATGACTAGAAATTTCCATTTTTCCCTTTTTTTGGCGAACTTTTAATTTTTATCAAATACTATTTCTTAAAAATTAAATTCTCCTTTTTCTTAATAAATATAAATAACTGTTGGATTACCTTAATTAGCATTTAAATGTAATTCTAGATAAGCTTTTATATGTTTAAAGGGTTCTTTCTTAATTCCTAAATTATATGATGATGCTAAAGCATTAATTTTGACTTTTGCCTAAACTATAAAACATGGATTGATAGCAAACTAACTAGATTCTATTGAAAATTTACGTTATAACTCAAGAGATGCTTGCTGGTGGTTTATAAAAGCGATCAGTGATTATATTTTGTTTACTAAAGACTACTCTATTTTAAAGGAAAAAGTTTATATACTATTCTTATCTGATGATATCCTTGAAGACAGGAAATTTAAACAATAAAAGTAATAAAAAATACTTCCTTTATAAGATATAATCCATTAAATATTCTAAAAGCATGCAAAAGGCATCAAATTTAGAGAATGGAGAGCTGGATTCGAACTTGATTCTGCACTGCTTACTGAAGGCTTTAACATTGAACTTAAACTTTGTGAAACTACTGGTTTTATTATTGGGGGTAATAATAAAAATGCTCTTACTTGGATGAATAAAATTGGATCGTCTTAAAAAGCTGGAAATAAAGGTTTTCCTGCTTGTTGTAGGTAATTTTTATTATTTTAATTTTATTTAATTTTCTTAGAGATGGGGCTCCTATAGAATGTACTGCATTATTAAAAAGAGCTTTAAAATTTGCAATAAATTGCAAATATTACCCTTATACAGAAGTAGAAACACATTCAGGAAGAAAGCTAAGCTTCAAATAATGGAGCTAATTAATAAAGGCTAATTTCGAAAAGCATTATTGGATACCAATAAATCCTAACCTTAATGCAGATGATAGCAGCTAATGTACTAAATTTATTACAAAAAGAAGTATTTACAAAGATACATGCTTTTCTAAAATTCCAAGGTAAGAATATTTATTAAGACCAAATGGATGTATTTCTATTTGTTTAGCTCCAGAACTTTTCGTTAAATAAAATGCTTTGCTCTATTTAGCGAATGTGGAAGCTTATTTAATGGGAAAAAATAGTATTGGATTATAAACTTTAGATAAGGATGCTCCTGAATATGTTCCAGATTTCGATTTGGATGATAATAGTAATTAACCAAAAACTTCTTAGGGATTTAGCTAGCATAATGGACCAGTTTTTTTTTTTTTTATATCTAAAATTGTAATCAAAAATTAAAAATAGGAATATGTTTGGCTTTTTGGTTATTTTTTAAAAAGTTTAATTAAGCTTTATAAGAAATAATATATAAAAAATGAAAAAATAATGAGCTATCTTGCATATCATAAAGAAATGTTGAAATAAAGCTCAATATTATCACTGCCTGAAGTTACTAAATAAAATGGAGAATTCTGTGCTTCTTCTTGCTAAAGTTACTCTTAATCAATTGCCCTTTTAATCGAAATTTCCTACGATTGTATTACTGTTAAAAAATGAAAATAATAATTTATATATATTATGTTTATTTATTATTGTATAATGTTTAGTTAATTATGATAAAAATTTAAATTTAAATTCTTTTTAAATAAAAAATTTAATATTTGAGCACTTTTAAGTTTATTTTATTTTCAATAGTTATCTATGTTTATAAAAAATTATTTTTATATATTTAAATAGTATGTAATAATGTAAATTAATGCATATAATTATTATTTTTAAAAATATAATATAATATTTTAAAATCTTATTTATAAAATATTAAAAAATTACAATATATAATATAGGCAATTTCTAAATTTTATAAATTCTTAGTTTAGAATTTTACGATTTATACAATATTTTTATTTTTAAATTATAATTAAAATAAAATTTAAATATTCTCAAAATAATTTATATAATATTCTAAAAATAATGCAATTCTTAGGAATTTTAATATAATAAAATAAATATATTTCTTATTTTTATTAATAAATTTAAAATTATATAAATAAATTTATGATATATATATATATATATATATATTTTTAAATGTCTTTAATTAATTTTAATATATTTAATAACAAATAAATTAATATCTATTAATATCATAATTATATAAAAAAATGGTAAGAAAAAATAAAAAGTCAAACTCTTCAAATAATTCAAAAGAAAAAATAAAAATAGAAGAAAATTTATAATCTTAAAATAATAATAATAATTAAATTCAAATCAGGTATTTTATACATAAATAATTAAATATTAAAATATAAAATATAAAACATAAGAATTAAAGAGTAATCTGAAATTCAAAAGGTTTAAAATTACAATTAATAGTAAATTTATAAATACATTAAATATATAAATATAAGTTTTTTATTTAAAATTATAACAAAATATTACAAAATTAGTTATTCACCATATATATAAAGAATAAAATATCATAATACTCAAGTAATTAAATATAGATATTTTAGATAACATATCCTTTAAAATTTATTTTATATTATTAATTAGAATTAAGACGCTAGCTTTTATTCATATGAATATTTAGGAAAATAATAATAACTTAATTCAGTGTAATTTTAATTATTTAAAAAAATATAAAAAATGCATTAATATTATTTAAATAATTTAAAAAAAAATACAAGAGATTTAAGTTTCTATAGTAAATCTGATTATATTAAATGCATTTCTAAAAGTTGCGATAATTATACAAAATAAAATTAGAATAATTATTAACTTTAATATGAATAAAATATAAACATAAAAAAATAAACAAATATAAACAATAATATGATAATAAATAAAGAATAAATGTGTTTCAATGAATTAAAATAGAGTAATTTTAAATTTATATAATCTAATATGCAAAATTTATGTATTGAATAATGATTAATTTATATATTTTATTAAAAAAAGATATAAAAATCGATAATGTGAAATTAAATTAAAATAGCCAAAATTAGAATTAAAATAATAATTTAGATTTATATTGTAAATATAAAATAAAAAAAATACAAAAATTAATTAAAACAAAAGTTTAACTTAGCTTATAAGAGTTTTTAAATAAAATATATTTTGAAGAATTTAATTTAAACGAAAATGAGATGAAATAAATATGTATGTATGTATTTAAAAGTATTAAAAATATAAATCATATTTATCAAGCATTAAAGTAATAGATCATTTTAAGTTGCGAAGTAATAATAATTTTTAAAATAAATAAAATAAAATATAAAAAAGTGTATTAAATATAAGGTTTGTCAAAAATTAAAATAAATTAAGTAAAAAATATATGAAATTGAAAATAAACATTAATCAATAAACTATATTGTGAATAATTATTTTCCTTAAAATCCTTAAGTATTTATTAATATGATTAATTCAATTTATTAATGCTATGAAAAAATGAAAACTTATAGTATTTATACAAATATATTGATTTAATTATATAAAGAAATTTTCGGAAAATATTAGAAAGAAGTAAAATGTATATAATATATTAATAATTATATTTAATAAAAATATAGAACTATTTTAATTCAAAAGATGAACATATAAATAGTTTCATATAAATAATTTTTGGAGACGATTAAATATTTGAGTTTGTGAAAAACGCAATTTACTAAATTTCAATAACTAATCATTATATAGAAAATAAGCATATGATTAAATTATTTATAACATTTCTAAATTTCAAAAGATAAATGAAATTATACGAAACAGATTAATGGAATGTATATTTAGTAGATAGTGATTAAGATTTAGAAGTTGAGGAAGAAATTTTCGAAGAAGATTTTTAAAATTCATAGAATTACGAAGAAAAAAGTTAGATTATAAACAATCATTATTAAAAAATTAAAATGAGTTGCAATCAGTAGATTAGTAATAAGCTTTTAAAAAAAAGATAAAAAAGGATAACTTAAAAAAAATAAAAAACTTTATTGAAAGATTAGTTTTAATAAAATAACTAATAAGATAAATAGATATCTGTTTAGAATTAAAATGAAAATTAAGAAAATCTTAATTAAAAAACTTAAAATAAAAATAATTAGAAAAAAAAGAAGAAAAAAGCAAATAATTTGTATTAAAAAGAACCTGATAACTCTCAAAATAAAAGTCAAAAAGATATTAAAGAAGATAGTGTTAGTTAAGAATTTTAAAAAGAAAAAATAGAATTCTTAGTAAGATTTTAATTTAATTGAGTTAGAAAATTTTATTAAAAGATTAAATGAATAAGATAAACATTTAAACTAATATCAAAAAATTTAACCTAAAATTTCATAAATATGGATTAGTTAACTTAAATAAAAATATGCGAAACACAAATTATAAATTACATGATTTTTTTCTTTTCTTTTCTTTCTTTTTTTCTTTTATGTTCTATTTAAATAAATAAAATAATTATTTTATGTAAATAACTGTATGATATTATCAAATTTGTAATAAATATTTAATTAAAATTTTTACAATCATTTAATATTAATTCAATTTTTTTTATTTTTTTTTTATAATAAAATATTGATTTTTTTTTATTATGCAAAAAATCTAATTAAAATAAAATACTTAAATAATCCTTTATGATTGATTATATTCAAAAAAAAAAAAAAATGTTTTTAATCATAAAATGCCTATTATTTACGTTATGAAAGCTACATCAAACTTTTATAATTGAATTAAAGAAAACATATTTTTGTTTTTATTTAATTTTAGAATTTTTTCAAATTGTATTTACAATATTAATTTCAAAAAATAAAATAAGTAAAGTCATTATTGTAATAATTTGATGTTATTCTTTGATTTTAAACCTTTCTAATTAAATTAATTAAAATAATTTCTTATTAGATATACTTTGGTAAATTTGAACATTTTAAAACAATTTTTAATTAAAATATTTTTGTTATAAAAAATACTTTTTTAAAAATTTACAGAATTAATATTAAAATTTATTTAATTATTTTCATATATATATAGTGTTTTAAAAAAATTAGTATTTTTATTTGCTTAGAATTTAATTAATAAATTTAACAAAATGCTAATTATTTTAATGTATCTTTAATTTAATATAAATTTATAAACGTAAAAAACGAAAATCGTAAATTGGAAAATGCAAACAAAAGAGGCTTATAAACAAAAATTAAAATAAAAATAAAATGGGTTGTTATAATTTTAAAAATTCTCAAGTTTAAATTTAAGAAAAAGATTAATATCCAGTAGACTAGAATGACTAAATATAGTAGAATAAATCATTAATAGATAAATAATAAATTACTACTGAAAAATAGTTTTCTTAAACTTAATAAAATATTAACTCCCCGAAAATAAATTTTGCAGTTCCTATTTAAGAAAACCCCTATCTTAAATTAAATGAAAAAATAAAATAAATATTACTAGATTTAGGTCCTTTTAATTATAACAATTATAAATAATTTGAAGAAAAAGAATTTTTAAATAATGATGATGATTAAAAACTACAATGGTTTAAATTAATTGATAATTCTTTCTATTTAGGATAATGGAAAGTTGGGAAAAGACATGGAAAAGGACTTATTATTTGGAATAATGAATCATTTTTCGAAGGATTTTGGAAAAACGATAAAATATATGGTATTGGAAGATTAATTACATTTAAATAGGATAGTAAATTTTTATATAAAATAAGTTTTTTTATTTATTAAATAAGTATATGAAGGTGAGTTTTTAGATTAAACTTAAGTTGAAAACATTGAAAAGTTCATTAGTGAATTGGATTTTAATAATCAAGACTAAAAATAATAAAATATTTATAATTTAAAAAATGATCTTTATTTTTTTCATGGTTAAGGTATGCTTACACATAAAGATGGGTCAATTTATTAAGGTAATTGGAAATATAATTAAATGGAAGGATTTGGTACATATTAATGGCCTGGTATTTTTATATATTACATCGTTTTAGGAATTCTAAATGATAAAATTTTAATGTTGTTTTTTAAAAGTATTTTAAAAATATAAAAATTAAATCGAATTCCATTAATAAAATTTTATATTTTTAAATCCCTTCGTTATCATATAATTATGAAATTTGTTTAGTTATATAAAAAAAATATTGACAAATTCCAAAAAACAATATAAAAATTGAGTTATTAAAATTCCTAAACTATATTAATTAATAAATTACATATATATAAAATTGAAATTTAATTTATTAATCAAAGATGGTAGAGTCTATATAGGAGAATTTATTAAGAATAAAAAATAAGGAGAAGGAAAATTTCAATGGCCAAGCGGCAGAATATATAAAGGATAATGGTTAGATGGAAAATAAGTTATTTTTTATATTAACTATTTTAATATTAATATTAAAAATTAAAAGAACGGTTATGGAGTATATATTAACTTTAAAAAATAAAAAAAACTCGGTCTTTGGAAAAATGGAATGCTTGTTGAATGGATAAAATAAAATTATTAAGATTTTCAAATTAAAACTGAAAATATTATTGTAGTTTAAAAAAATATAAATTAAAAATTTAATACATTGAATCATATATGATTATATATAAAATTTAATAATAAATATATTATAATGAATAAATATTTATTATTTTGTTTAAAAAAAAAAAAAAATTAAATAATTTAAAACATATTTTTATTGTAAATATAGTTTTTTCACTTTTTCGATTATTCATTTTCCAGTTAAAATTTATACAAGTTTATCTTTATCTAAATTCTCTTTAATTGAGCTTACTATATCTTTAGCTATTTTTATATTGTTTGCTTAGTTTTTATCTTCTCTAATTCTATCATATACCCAACATTATTTATATTATTGAGTTTTATAACTTGTTTTTTATTAAGAAACCCATAATCTTACGTTCTCTTTTTTATAATCGCTTTTATATTCTGGACATCTCATTAATTTATCTGTACTTTCCTTATATATAATTTCTAATAACTTTTATTATTATATGTTCGCATTTGCCCATTTGCATTCTGCTACTATTCCTTTTGCTCCCTCTTTTTTTGTTAATAGTTCTCTTATATGATTATAAAACTTTTTTTCAGTTATCATAAAATCAAAAAAAATAATTTCATATTAATCTCTTTCTTAAACATGTTCCATAACATATAAATCAAGAACCTTCCCTTCCAATTCTTCTTCATAATCATTAAACTCGTCTAAAATGCTATCAGTATTTGGAACTAATAAGAAGTCAATAGTATTCATTGAAGGCGGCTTCCATTTTATTATGTTTTCATCAGTTCCGGGTTTATATGCTGATAAATTTTTAGTAAATACTAATCCGTCATTACTATGAGGAAGTGTAGGAATATATTGATCAAACATAAATTAAACATATTTATATTTATAAAAATCTTTAACACATAAAAATATGTAATTCACTATTTATTCGTCTAATATTAGATTATCTTCATCATCGATATTCATTTCTGAATTATTTTCTGTTTATTGTTATTAAATATTAAAGTTATATTTAGAGGGTTAAGGTATTTATTGTCCAATTATTTCAAAGAACATATTATTATAATCTAAAAAATATAAGGCATCTGTTAAACGCTAAATATAAGGATTGTTATTTATTTTTTATCCAAAATGAAGAATACAATCAAAAATTAAATATTTTAAGTAAAAATCTTCACCGTGTTGATCCATTATTAACTCTCCGTCAAATATTTCAATTATTTCTATAGATTTGTCTTATTTGTTTGAAAAAATTTTGCTTTATAATTAAATATTTGTTTTATGTAACTTGTATTATTTATTTTATCCTGTATTTCTTCCTGTCAAATAGCTATTACCTTTATTTGTTATTATCATCATATATCGAACTCCATCAGTTTTTTCACTCATTAGGAAATTTGTTTCTGATTTATTATCTTTTATTTTATTATTTATATCATTTATTCGTAGTGATATTGGTTATGCGCCTAAAAAATCTATTTTAGAGAAATTATTTTTTTAAAATCCGTTTTATACAGATTATTATTAAAGCATTTCATTTTTATAATCATTTAAAAATTTCTATATTTCTTTATTTTCAGGATCATTCTAATCTAATAATTATCCAGGATTTTGTAATATTGATTAAATTTAACTTTCCATATTTAATATAAAATTTTTAAATAAAATATGTTTATTATATATTTTTTTCTAAATGAAAATATATTTTTTTATTTGTCTCTAAAATAATATTATTATATAATTTACTATAAAAAATAATTAAATATAAAAATATGGATTTATATATCTAATTCTTTTAATAAGATAAATATAATATTATATTTTATCTATTTTATATTCTATTGATATTTTTACTAAAAATAGTTTGTTAAAAAGACAATTCAGATAAATATATAATATATATAATTGGTATTACTATTGTTAATTTAATTTAGTATTAAAAATATTGTTTTAATAAAATTCTATAAAAAAAGTTATTTTTTAAATTTTTATAAGATTATTTATTATGTTTTATTTTGATAATTAAAAGAAAAATTATTAAAGTTAAATAAATAGAAAATAAAAATTAAAAATAAAATAAAATAAAAAATATAAAATATAAATTAATTCATTGATATTAAAAAGTATAATATTAAATTATTATTATAAAAAAATATATAAATTTATAATTATATATATAAAAAAATATATATTAAAAAAATATAAAAATATATATTTTTCAAATAAAAGTAATGAATATAAGTTAAAATTATAATTAAGTTCTAAAAATAAAAGATAATTGTGAATATTAAAAACTAATAAAATATATTATTATTGATATAAAAAAAATAAATAATATATATAAAATATACGTAAAATAATAAATTAATATAAGAAATTTAAATACTAAAAATATAAAAAAAAGATTTATTAATAAAAAAAAAAAATTATATACAAATTATAATATATAAAATATAAATAAAAAAAGTATATAGATTTAAAAAAATATATCTATAGTAATAAAAATATATATTTTAAAGAAAAGAAAAGAAGAATAAATAAATGTAATAATTTTTTTTATATTATTATTAAATTATTAAAAATATATAAATATAAATATATATATATATATATATATATATTATATATACATTTTATTTTATATTATATTATATAAATTATATTGTAATTAATAATATTTTAATATGTATTTTTTTTTTTTTATATTGTATTAAAGATTTAAAAATATATATTATATACTATTTTTTATTTTATTTTAATTTTTTTATTTGAAATATATATTTTTATTTTTAGTTTTTTTATTAATATAATTTTTTTTATTTTATTTTTTAAAATAATTTTTTTTTTCTTAAATAAATATCTTTTTATTTTTATATTATATATTTATGATATTTTTATATAATTTTAACATATTTTATATGTTTTTAAATAGAATTGATATTTATTTTTAACGGTTATTTATTTTTTATTATTTTTTAATTAATTAATATTGATTTTTTTTTTTATATATTAAACAAAATTACTATATTTTTTTTAAAAAAAATTTAATAATTTAATTTTACTTAATTTTTTTTTTTCTATGATTTTCTTTTTTAGATTTAAATTAATAGCAATTAAACATAAATATTATTATTCATCGTTATAATTTAATATTTTCATAATTAATAATAACTGAATAAATTTAATTTATATTAATTAATATCAATATTAATTTTAATTTATAATTATTAATCAATTTATTACTAATTTTTATTATTTTATCTTTTTTTTGTTTTATTGTTGATAACACTGCTGTCCCCTTTTATATTTTTTCTATTTATTTTACTTTAAATATAAATTTTAGTGCATTTAATTTATATTTTTAATATATTCTATAATTATATATTTTTTATCAATTTGATTGTAACAATTTTTTAACAAATTTTTCAAATTTTTCTATTTTTTTTTCATTCATTATATAAAAATGATTTACTTTATTATTTTCTTATAATTTATTAAGATTAACTTATTTATTAATAGAATCAATGATTTTAGTATATTAATTTTTTAAAACTATGCCATATGATATTAGTTTTTCATCCTTTTATAATTAATTTTTAGTTTATCTAAAATAATTTATGTAAATTATGTTTAGCCTAAAAATTTGCATAAGTTAATAAATAAATATTAAAAAATAATATATATTATGACAATATAAAAACCTATTTATTAATATTTTGAATAATAGGAACTTTGCTATGTTAAATTACGACTTTTTACAAATTTATTTAACAATATTTATAACTTAAAAAAACTAATATTAAATATAAAATAATTTATTATTCATTGAAATACAAAATTTTTGATAAATAAATATAGTGTTATAAAAATTTTATATTAAATATAAAAATCGCTTTAGCAGTAATTTTATTTTTAATACTAACATTAAATAAATGAAATATTTATTATCTTTACTTTATATTGAAATAAATTAGTATTGGTCATTAAAAAAGACTATGGCAATTAATATTTTATCGTTTTTTCACCATTTATATGCTATTTAAATATGATTGATTTTATTTAAATCTAAATATATCACAGTGGATTACTAATATTTTGAAGTTTACTTTAAATTTAATTGGAATAGTTTAAAAATATTAAAATATGCATTTTATTAAATAAATAAAATTTATATATATAGTATATATTTAACATTTTTATATATATACAGTTATTTAATTAAAAATAAATACTTATTAATTTGAAACTAATTTCAATTTAAATATATCATTTAAAAATATTAAATCTATACTTTCATAAAGAATAATATCATTATTAAAAAAATTCACAAAACTTGAAATTAAAAAAAATGTAACATCAATAGCAAACTACATTTTTAAGCAAAGAAAATCAAATAAAAAATGAGCCTAATTTTCAAAGGCAATAAAGTCCTATCAAATCAAATATACAAAGCAAAGAAAACGATGAAAATAGTTCTAAACCTTTTATTGTTACTGGCTAAAAAAAATTAAATTAATCTTAAATATAATGTCTTACTAATTTAAACCCGATAGAAGTTTTTCCATCAGAAATTCATTTCAAAAATATATAAATCAACTAAACATATGAAGTAATTTTAAAGGTAAGAAATCTAACAAAAAAAGTTAGAAGAATTCGCGTATTTTAACCTACAACACCGTATTTTAAAGCTGATTACGATCTTTAAGGCCCTCTTACAGCTGGATTAGCAATTAAAATAACTATTACTTTTGAAACTACTCCTCCAGGCAATTATATAGACACCTTAAAAATAGTAAGTGAAGAGGGTTTTTGTAAAGAAATTCCTTTGTATGCAAATATGCCTTAAGCATAATTAATTTTTGAACCATTTATAAATTTAGGTATATATTATTTAAATAAAAAAGTAATTATAATAATAAAAAAAGGTTTTGTAAAAGTACAAGAAAAAAAAAAAGATAAAATATACTTCAAAAATGAAGGAAGTATAGCTGCTAAAGTAGAATTAAAATCATCGGATCCTTAAGATTTACAAATCGAAGTAAATTAATTTATGGTATAACCAAACTAAGAATACGCTGCAGGAATTTCTTTTGATAGTCCTGATGCAGGCCTTTTTAAAGGATTCATAAGTGTAAAAACAGACGCATAATGCCTACAAAAATAAGTAGATGTGACTGCTACTTGTGTTGAATTTAGTAAATTTATTATTGATAATAAAGGCAATTAATGCACATAATTTGATTTTGGAACTTTTTATTTTGGTGAAGAGAGGAAAATCGAAGGATTTTTAGTAAATAATACACCCAATAAATTCAATTTTAAAAGTCTTTTTAGGTTCGGATTACTCTTTTCAGCTGATGACATTACCAGCTTTTAAACTCCTAATGAAGTTGGAAAAGAATAGACCGAAAAAATCATGAGTGTAAGTCCTTCGGAAGGAGTTATTGAAAGTTATTCCAAAATAAAACTTATTTTTACTTGCAAATCTAATGTTGCACTTAAAAATTAATTTTGGGCTTAATCTTATAGCTTACAAAAAGAAGATTTATTGCCTGAACTAGAGGACTATTCATATTCAGCTTTATTTTGTTATGAAGATAGTAAAGAATAACCTACTATTTTACATATTACTGGTAGAGGTATTTGTCCTACAGTTAAATTGCAAAAAAGCCTTATCTAATTTGGAGATTGTAGCGTAAACGCCTATCGCGATTTCAAATTCGGAATAGAGAATAAGAATAATAATATACCTATTAAGATTTGCTTTGATAAAATTCCTTATTTTGAAATTAGCCCAAATAATTAAGTTATTTAAGCAAATAGTAAATAATTTTTTAATGCTAGATTTTTTCCTAAAGCTGTTGGAACTTTTGAAAAAAATATGCAAATTTTCCTTATTAATAAATAATATGTTCTTAGTGTTAAAATGATTGGAAAAGCCCTTGATATTGCTAAAAAAGAAATACTTAAAAGAGGCATTGAAAGCCTTCCTGAAGACTTTTAAAGTGAAAGATAATATATCGATGAAAAAGCAATGTTCAAAGAAAAAACAAAAAAATGGTTGTTTTTTTATTATTTAAAAATACTTATTATATTAATTTTTTTCAACAAAAAATAGTATGATGTTCGTATAAATGAAACACCTTAATGGGTTAAAGAAATTAATGATTAGACAATTATAAAAAAATATGAGAACGAGAAAAAGTATAACGATATTGTACGAGATCATAGAAAAGAAAGAATAAAAAAAGAAAATAATGCAAAAATAAAATAAAAATATGAATAATTATCAGTAAAAATGCAAGAATTAGGTTATCGAAATTAATCATTAGTTTTAGATAAAGCTACGACTTTAGTAGATTCAGATAATGATGCAAAACAGCCTCCTCCAATAGATTTTGCATATGAAGTAGGAATGATTGAAAATAGAATTGACTCTCCATAATTATAGTTACCTGTAGTTGATGAACCTCTTTATGTAAATAAACCTATTGGTAATTATATACCATTTAAAAATGAAGAACTTGAAAAAACTTTTAATCCTGATGCAAATTTAGGTATAAAGAAAAAATGGCATGAATAGCCTGTGAATCATAAAGAAACACGAGAAGTTAATTAATTATTAGAAGGGGAATCATTAAAAAAAATATTTGCTGGGCCTATTCATATTAATTTTGGATAGGTTTACATAAAATCGACTATTATAAAACATTTTACAGTAAGAAACGATTTAAGAAAAGCTATTTCTGTAAGATTAATTGTTGATAGTGATGATTTAGCTGGAACTTATTAAAAGATGTAGATTGTACCTCCTAGCCAGGATGCTGGGTTTGAAATAGTACTTAAAAGCTTTAAATTAGGATAATTTAGAAGTAATGTTAAATATATTATTAATGAAAAACATACATTTGAATTGTAAGTTTTAGCAGAAATTCAAGTTGTTAGATTAGAATTATCAAAAAGTTTCGTAAAAATGTAATTTTTTGATGATAATCATGAAATGTTTACAAAAGAAACTATCAAACTTACCAATAATGGAAATGCTCCAGGTAAATTTGAATGGTTTCACACTCCTAATAAAATATTTACTGTTGTTCCTGAAAAAGGTGAAGTCCCTGCTTACTCTAATATTAATTTAAATGTTATTTATAAGCCTACTTAATTATAAGGTACTAATAAATAAGATAATTAATAACTAAATAACAATAATAACTAATAAAGACAATCATATTAATAATTACAATAAACATAATAGTAATAATAATAGTAGTAACATTTATAGGAATAATAAGTTGCTGATAAAGCTCTTTACAATCCCACTAACAGAATCGAAGAAGAAAAGTTAACACTTAGAACTTTTGATGGATTGGATTTTTAGTTGAAGTGTTAGGGAATCATTTAAGAAGCTAAATGTCAAATTTAAAAATTTGTAATTATATATTATTTTTATAGTTATGCTTTTTAATAATTTTTTAAATCAATAAAAAGAATTAGTTGGATTTAAAATAAGTATGTGTATCAAAAACAGTATTAAGAACATTTTTTATAAAAAATTAATCAAAAATGTAAGCAGTATTTGCTATAGACGAATAAACTACTCCTGAATGTGTAACATTAAGCCCTGTTAAAGGTCGAATAGGTCCAGATGAAAGTAAGGAAATAACAGTTACTTTTTTATGTAAGGAAGAAAAAGAGATAAAAGGAGAAATAAGTGTTTTAATAAGAGGTGGTAAGATTTTAAAAGCTCCTTTTTATGCAGAAGTAATAATTCCTTAAGTAATGATTCAAGAAGAGTATTTTGATTTTGGAAATTTAACGACATTAGGAAATTAAGGAATTCAAAAAATGCTATTAGTCAACAGAAGCGATATTCCAGCAGATTTAATTTTAGATATGAGAACAAATTAAGAATTATAAGGTGCATAAGAAGGAGTCGAATGCTTAGAAGTTTAAGTTGATGGAGAAGATGAAGAATCAATATTAAATTCGGTACATGAAGAAGAACACTAATAATAAGAAGATGATAAAAAAGATAATAGTAAAAATAAAGAAATAGATGAGGAAGAAGAAGAAGATGATATTGAAAGGTCAATAAATTAATCTTCATATAATTCTTTAGATTCTATTGAAGCTAAAAATAATAAAAATAAAAATAAATTATATAAATTAACTATTTTTCCCTAAAGTAAAATTAATTTTTTGTTAAAGTTTTGCCCGAAATAAATATAAAAATATGACTTTTATCTTCCTTTAACTCTTTCTAGATATGGTTCTATAAGCTCTTTAGAAAGAAGAATTCTGTGTAAAGGTTTGCATCCTAAATTTCTGATAGATCCTTAAATTTGTGAATTTAAAAGGAAAATAATTACTACACCAGATAAATGTTTTGCTAGCTCTATGTAAATAGCTTTAAATAATCCAAGTAGAATGCCTATGAAATGGAAAATAGATACAAGTAGTTTAAGTATTGATAATGTTTTCAATATAATTCCTAGTAATGGTATTGTAGAAGGAAATTCTTAAGTAGTGATTGATGCACTATTCAATCCATATACTCCAGACAAATATTAAAAGAGTGTCCCTTTATATATTCTAGAAGATGATGAGATATCAGAAGAAGTTCCTTATGTAGAAATCTCCCTAAAAGGAGAAGCAGCATTCCCCAGGCTAGTTTTTGATAGAAAAGAAATTATTTTACCTGCTGTTCCTTTAGATGTGCAATCGAAATGCATTTTTAGAATTGTTAATGACGGTTATGAAAATTTAAACCTTAAATATAAAATTATTTAGGATATTTAACCTATTAATGTTACTATTAATTGGATTGAAGGAAAAAATTTGGGAATTACTAAACATAGAATCAAAGTAGAAGCACTATTTTCTTCTAAAAAACCACTATCTTTTACTACTAGAGTAGAATTTATTGATGATTTAGATCGTATTTATTCTATTAATATTTCAGGAACTAGTGATAATAGTATTTTTACGAATTATTCTTATTTTTAAAGAAATCCAGAAGCTAAATAGCAGCTTTAAGTTGCTCCAGAAGGATTTATCTTCCTTAAAGATATCGAAAATATAAATGAAGAGTCTTTTAATCATGAAATTAATAGAAGGAACATGGGTGTACCTTCAGTAGCTTCTAATAAAAGTTTTGGATTTTAATCAATTGCAATGGGTTTGCTTGATAAAACAATTGATCATATAAAAAGATGGCTTAATTATTAAGTTTTATAACAACCAATTGTTCATTTTCCTTAAAGTGTAATTTAAAGTCACGGGAGTCAGATATTTGAATTAATGACCTTTTTAACAGGAAAACAAAACTTTCCATTTAAATATTAAAGTGATTAAATGATAAAAAGAGTCGAAAGAATAAAAAAGGTTATGCATTAATATGAATGTTTGATTTAATAACTTAAAATTGAAGGGGCTATGTTAAATCACATTCGTCCAGAATTTCTTTTAGTTTATACTGACTATTTAATTTATGTAAAAATGCTTCCTTAATAATAAACATAATTAATTAGCCAAAATGCTTTAAGGATGTCTAATTAAAAGTTCACTTATTTATAAATTGATAGCTGGATAACTTTATTCTACTAAATACTTAAAATCTATTTTTTGGGAAGATTAGTTCCTAAAACCTTCAAATAACTTCCTGGAATTCCAACAGAAAAACTTAACTTACCCCCTTGTATTGATAAAAGTAATGTTTTTTCTTAAGCTGAATAATTAGTTTTATATTGGATTGAAATCCATACTGAAATTGCTAATCCTTTAATTCGTAAAAAATTATGTAATATTGAATAAGATTTATAAGATTGCGTTTTCTTTTAGTATTTAATATAAAGTCATGTGGGAAAAAGTACAAGCAAAATGTTTTAAAATATAAAGAGAGATTGCTAAAATCAATAGGATTAAGAATAAAATGCAGAAAAAATACTTGAAGTAGCTAAAAATACAGGTATTAATACTTATTTTGAAGTTTAAGATTTCACAAAAGGATAAATGAGAGAGTTAATACTTTTCAATTTATAAATGATATATATTTTACCTAACTATATTCCAAAAGAAAATCCTATAATATTCTCATGCATCCTAGGAGAAGAAATAGTAAGGACTATAACTCTTAGTAATCCTACTTAAAGGACTATTTGGTATTAAGTAAGATTAGTAGGTCATAGTGATTTTTAATTAAATTCAGAAGATATTTTTATGATTGAACCGAAAAAAGAATACTCTTTTAGAGTTAAATTCGTATCCAGAGTTAGTGATATGGTTACTGCTCGAATTTTCTTTACAAACAGAAAAGAAAGCAATGTTTAAACAGCTGCTATTGTTTTTGATTTATAATCTTAAATAAAAGGAAGAATTTCTGAAAAGATAATTCATATCAATTCAAATTTATATGAATGTAATGACAGACATTAAATTTAAGTCACAAATAAAAGCATTACTTAAGATGGCGAATATGAAGTCCAAATTATTCATATAAAACCCGAAATACAACATGAAAATAACTCAAAGACAAAGAGAAATCCATAATTCAAAAACTCTAATAAAATATAAACACATGATGAAGAAATTTTCCCTTCATTTTTCTGTAGATAATATAATACTTAAAAATTAAGAATAAAAAAAAACAGTAGCGCAAATATTAATATACTTTTCATTCCATTAATCATGTAAACTTAGCGTTGTTATTTGATTTTCAAAGACCCTAATATAGGAGAGTTTTAATATGAAATTATAGGAACTGTAGATTCACCTTTAATGTATCCAGAAATAATTAAGCTTCCTTTAAATTCTTAGCCTATATATATTGAAACAACTACAAATATCGAAATATAATTAAATGTTTAAAATGAAGCTTAAAAGAGGGCAAGAAAGCAAATTGAATAATTAATGCTAGAAAAAAATAAAGAGAAATATTAAAAAGGAGATAAATATGCTCTTAAAAATATTGATAAAATTAACTTTCCAGGTACTAATTTAGAATAATAAGGACAGTTTTAAGTAGAAATTTAACCAGCTGTATCTTTTATTACTATACCTTAAAGTTTTACAATTCCGAATATTATTTTAAACCAAGTAGCTTTAATCTAAACAAATACTAGCAGTAATAATAATAATAATACTAGAGGAAGTATAGTAAAAGAATCTTAAAACTTGGAAAATACAGTAATTGATAATAATAATATATTTGGATTAGTGAGATTCCCTTTGTCATTTTATTTCAAAAATCCAGTTAAAGATTATAAATTAGAGTTGACATTGCATAATAAAGCAAAAACAGATATCAGAAAATATAGACTAGAAGTAACTTCTAATCCTAAACCAATAAAAGCAATACTTGAATTCAAAATACCTGCCAGATAAACTTCAACATAAGAAATTCCAATTATAAATGACTCAGAAAAAGATTGGACTATAAAAGTTTTGTTTTTCAGAGAACCTAGATTCATAAATAATCATTTATTTTAAGCCTCGGCCAATTTTAGTAAAGAGTTTGTCGTAAAAAAAAAATCTCAAACAAATTTCCTTTTATATTTCAAACCTAAATGGATTTGTGAGGCTGAATGTAAACTTCAACTATAAAACATAATCACAAATGATCTTTATGAATACACCCTAAAAGGAAAAGGATTAGAACCTTTAGCTGAAAACCATATAGTCCTAAAATGCATTTCAAGGCAATCATAAATACATGAAATTTAAGTTCAAAATCCCTACACAGATAAAGATGTCACTTATTAAGTTGAAACAGATTTAATAAATGCTTAAGGACCCCCTTCTTTGAAAATAAAAGCAGGAGCCAAAGCTTCTTATAACATTTCAGTCACTCCAGTTCTAAGTGGTTAATATACAGGCTCTATAACTTTTCAAGAATAAGAAGGTATTTATTAATGGTTTACAGTTACCCTTAACACTGTAGGTCCTGCAGCTGAAAAAGTTATTGACATATAAACCAGCATAAGATAAAGTTGTGCAACTGATATAGAAATATTAAATCCACTTCCTCATAGTGTAGTTTTCGATGTTATAATTAATGGAGTTGGGCTTGTTGGAAATTAAGTGTTTTAAATTGAATCTAACTAAGCTAAAATTTATACACTTTTATATAGTCCTTTATAAGCTGGAAAAAACAAAGGCTCAATAGCATTTATTAATTCGATTTTAGGAGAAAAATGGTTTGATTTAAATTTATAATGTGATGAATTCTAATAAGTTAAAGTCCCTATTCTTAAAACTGAGTTAGGAAAAAATTCTTAATATGTTATTAAATTAGAAAATCCTATTGATAAAAAAGTCAAAGTAATTACTAAATGCTCTAACAGTTAGAACTTTGAAGTTTTCCCTCAGGATATTGTACTTAAGCCACTCCAATAAACTGATATTTATATTAAGTATAGTCCTTCTACTTTAGATGTAACATATTATTTTATAATTATTTGATATTATATTTATTTATATAAATAATAAAAGATAATAGAATAGGCTGAAATAACTTTCTTAACTTCAGAAATAGGAAAATGGAGTTATTATTTTTCAGGTACAGGAATTCCTCCAAATAAATATGAGACAAGATAAATACATGTTAATATAAATAAAGACTATTCATCGTCAATATAATTTAAGAATCCATTAAAAGAATCAATATAAATATAAATATATATGAGAGCATAAGCAGAAAGTAAGAAGGTATTTAAAATGTTATTAAAAGGTAAGAAGGTAAAGGAAGAAAAAATTCAAACATAAATAGAAGCCTTATAGGCCTTAAATATTCCTTTCTCATTTATTCCTAATGAAATAGCAAAGTATTATTGTGAAATAGTAGTAGCAATGAATGAAAAAATAGAATGGATTTATCCAATAGAAGGAATAACTTAGTTAAATTAATAAACAATTATACAATCTTTTAAATGTAAATGCCGAGAAAGCTTAGATGAAGAATTTTCACTTAAATTAGATGGAATTAATGATAATTTAAATTAAAATGATATTTTTTCCTTTGAATTAAAAGGTATAGAAGAACATTTAAAAACAATAATTGAGAAATCTATTAATATTAAAATTAGTAAAAATTAAATTGCCAATGCAAACGACAAATTAGAGTTCTAATTAAAATTCACTCCTTTGAAACCTTTCTAAACAACTATCGAATTTCATGTATTGAGAAAAACAGGTGGTAAATGGAGGTAATTTTAAATATATATATAACAATTTATTTATTTTAAATAAAAGATATTTTATGAGCTTCGAAGCTACAGAACCAGAATTCGATGATACAATAATAATTTCCTCATCTTTGAATAAAACATAATCAGTTTCTTTCAAGCTTACAAATAAATCTAAGTAGTTTGCCTCCTTTACAGCTAGTTTTACTTCAGAATCTGACACTGAATTTACTGTATTTCCTAAAAGTGGAAATTTAGAATCCTATGGAAGAGATGGAACTAACTTTATCGTTTCGTTTACCCCTATTCAATATGGAGGAACTCGTACTGCTAAACTTATAATTTAAACGGAAGAAATGTATTGGTCATATCTTGTAAAAGGAAAATTACCAAAATATGATCCTCCTTAACCCGAATAAAGTTTAATTAATGATAAATTAGAAGCTCATTTAGATCTTAGATCTTAAGGATAATCTAATAAAAATTATATGCAAAATAATATTAAAAAAGCTAAGAAAAATAATTAAAGCAAAAAATCATTTACTAACTATGACTCTAATAATTCTACTAGAGCTTAAATTGTTAATAATTCCTAAAGTATTAGTTATATTGGAGGTGGAGCTGAAAAACAGGAAAATGTGAAAAATATGAAAAATAATGATTGATTTTAAACATAATTATTTTTACATATAATTCATCACTATTTAAAAATAATAAATAATTTAATAAAATTGTAATATTATTATTAAAATTATTTTTTAAAATTAAAATATTTTAAATAATATTATATAAACATATTTTCATTTTCTAAAAACAAAATTTAAACACTTTTCATATAAATAAACTTAATTATATTTGACTATATTTATTATTAGATAAATTTAAAATTTAATCTTTTATTTATTCAAATTTTATGTAATAATTGACATACTTAAATCCTCTTATTATACAGCCAATTCTTTATTATCTAGCAATATAACAAGAAAAAAAATTAAAATTAAAACGGATTATTCACAGTAGTAGTATTTCTATTTTCAGAAAGTTATATATTAAATTTCTAATTCATTTTAGTTTTTAAATAATCATATAAAATTTGAATATTATCAGTTTTATTAATTTTTATATTTACATCTTTATGATTATGCAATTTTAATTTTATATTTGTTTTTAGTAGTTTACTTTCATCCATATAAATATATAATTTTGATTATTTAGTAAATATATCTATTATTATTATATACAATTTTATTATGGTTGGTAATTTATATTTTCTTATCTTTTTTTAATAATTTATTTGAATTTATATATTATATCAGTATCTTTTATATTTTAATCCAGTCTTTTATGATATTGTTATCTTAATTATATTGATAATTTTCTTTAGTATATTTGCTATTTCTTTGCTACTATTAGTTTAATTCTTTCATGAATTATTAATTTTCTTATTTATTGTAATCTTTTAATTCACTATTTATATAAGGAGTAATTTCAAAATATTATTTACCAAAATCTCCTATAATTTATTTTAAGTTTCTAAATAAAAAATTATATTATTTAAAAATATTACTTTTCTGCCTTTTATACATCTAATGAATTTGATAGATTAAAAAATATATTTAAAAGAAAATTTTACATTCTACTGATATATTAATACGATTTTTTTTTTATTTTCAGATATTATAATTAAAAAATAATGATAACTAATGAAAAACTACGATATATTAAATAATATAAATACTTTTTTCACCTCCTATATATAATATAGTTGAATTTTTATCCTTTTTATATTTATTTTAGTACCTTTAAGTCCGTCTAAAGTTTTGGACATATTTTATATTGAAATAAATTTAAAATTTAAACTAGAATTTCGAAATAAATAATAAATATAAAATAAATATATTAATTTTAATTAAAATTAATTATAAAAAAAGTAAAGTCAATAAATAAAATATGAAGTACATAAAAATTAATTAATAAATGAAAATATATATATATATATATATATATATTATATAAAATTTATTCAATTCTTTTTTATTAATAAATAATTTTTTGTTTATTTATAAAGTATATATCAATTTTTAAGATATTAATAGAGGTTTCCTATTAATCCTTTTTATTATGTTTATTTCTATAATTAACTTCTAATCGAATTTTAGTTTGAAGTGGCATTTAGAATAAAAGTTCTATTATTATTTATATATTTAAAGTATTTTTTTAATATTTACTAGATTTTCTAATGAACTTTATTTAAATCAATTCCTCCAATAAAAGATAAAGATTTATCTTATTTCTTTTATTTAGTTTAAATATTTTTTTTTGTTATTAATGAATTTACTTTAAAATAAAAAGTTAATATTGGTTCTGGCTCGTAATCAGCCTTACTAGTTTTCAAATCGTCAGCATTTATAATATACTTTTCTTCAATATAATCAATATCGATTATTGATTATCCTTCTGGGTCTTTTTTACATATAATCTTTTTTTATTATTTTATAAGTATATGTTTTATAAATAATAATTTAAAATACTTAACATGGGAATATCTGCTATTACCCTTATTTTTTTAAATTAAAAATCATAATTGTTTAATCTAATTAACTTATCTATATTATTTGAATTATTTTTGTTTTAAATCGAATTAAATTTTTATTTTTTAAATTATAATTTTATACATATTGATTAAGTTTAGAGATTTCTTGCTATTAAATTTCGAGGTTTTTTTCTAAAAGTAATGTTTTCTCATTATTAGATTAATTTCTAAATTTTTTTAAAAAAATTATTAGTATAAAAAATATTTTTATTTTTTTAAAACATTTTATTTTTATATTCCAAATTTTATATTTTTTCATTTAATAATTAAATATCAACTTAGGCACTTTTATATTAATTATCTATTTATTCTACTTCTCTATTTTTTAATTTAATAAATTAATATTTTCATTTTTCAAATTTAATATTTCATTCTAAAATGCAGTTAAATCCAAACTTTATTAATTTTATTAATCAATTTAATTTTTAAGAATTAGATTTTCTTCTTTCAAATATTTGTTTTCATTTAATAATTTTTTGCATATATTTTTATAATTTTATTAATCATTTTACACATTAAAGCCTAATATTGAAACTAATTCTTAAAAGAAAGAATCATTCTAATTATTATTTTAATTGTTTTCTATTTCCTTTTTTAATTTCATATACAAATCTAAATATTTCTTTTAATTTTTAAATTAAATAAATAAATATGATAAATAAAATTATATATATAGTTTTTTTTTTTTTTTTTAACAAAATACTTCTTTATTTAATTATTCTCTAATTAAACTTTCATTTAAGTCTGAAATTTCTTAAATTAGCTTTGCATTTAACTATTCCTATTTTATAATAATATTAACAATATTTTTTAAAAAACTAAATAGAAATATATATTACTATTTAAATTAAATTCTTTTAAACCTATTCTAAATTTCGTTTTAATTCTTAATTTTTTTTATCTGATTCAGTTTTTAACTCTCTTTCCTTTAAAACAGCATCTTTTAAAATTAACATTTTTTTCTTCAAAGATTTTTATTAATAACAATCATTAGTTCTAGGATCCATAGTCAATCTTAAAGCTATTAAAAATATAAAGTAAATAAAAAAAGTTAATAATTATATTTATTTATTAAATTTACCCAAGCTACTCCTATTAAATATTTAAATTTTATTAAGTTAAAACTCTTAACTTTCTATTTTTTCAAATCCACTAGTAGAAGATGATGCTGAGTCTTGTTATTTTAAAATTTTTTACATTTTTTATTATTTTTATAATAATATTATAAATTTTTTTTGAATTTATATTAAATAAATAGTAGAAAAAATAAAGAAAATTAGTTATCAAAGAAACCATTAGAAAAATTAATAGTATTAAAAAATATACATATTATATTTTTATTAATTAATTTATATATATATATATATATATATATATATATATATATATATATATATCTATGAATTTTTTTATGTATTTATATTTAATTTTATATACAAATTTATATATTTATATTTTTTTAGATGTATTTATTTTTATATTTATATTATTTTATAATTATATTATATTTTCAATATTTTTATCTATTATTAATATTTTTCTTTTTTTGTCATTTTATATCTATTATTTTTTATATTAATATTTTTAGAAATATTTATATTTAAATATAAATTATCCATATTTTTTTTATATTTATACTATGTTTTATAAATCATTAATATTATATATATATATTATATTTATATACATATTATATTTATATATTATATTTATTAATTTTTTTTTTATTATTTATAAATTTTAATTTTAAAACTTAAATAAATTTTAATTAATAATTATTAAGTATTAATTTTAAATAAATACAAAATATTTTATTTATAATTTTTAATCGATTTTTTTTTTAATCTTTTCTATTAAATTATCATTTAAATTTTTTTTTTAAATTTATAAGCTATTTTACCTTTTTGTAAATATTAATATATATAGGCTATTTTAATTTGAAAATTAATTTATAAATAAAATTTTAATACTATTTATATTTCATCCAAATATTTAAAAAAAAAGAAAAATATAAAAATTATGAATTTTAAGTAACTCAAATATTGTCTTTATATAAATTTTAACTATATTATAAAATTAATTGTTTATTAGTTCTTTTTGGTAATAATATGGATGTGATAATACATCAAATTTAGAATAAATTTTAAGCATCGAAAATTTGACATGTGAGGAATTATTAAATACAGAAAACATAATAAATGAAGTAAAGCAAAACCCAATAAAATTCATTAACTTGTAAAAAATAAAATTCATATAAATTTTGATTGAAATTTAATATTAAAATAAATTTGTTATTAAATATAAAATAATTATAATAAAGTTTGAAAAATAATTTTGATATATTTAATAAGCTTTTAGATTATGCTATAAATATGCCAGATGAAGAAGGAGATGATGAGAAAAAGTTATATAAGTAAATTAAGATAAAATTTATATTTAAAAAAGGCTTATTTTTATTAAGCTATTTTTTTCTTTTTTAGATATCCCTTTGTTTCTAGTGAATTATTAGGTTCTAATTTAAAAGGCATAGAAGAAATATATTTTAATTTAAATATTAACCTAATAGATCAAAATTCTGAAAATAATATAGCCGCAAAGCATAATGATTCGTTTGGCCTTCAAATCGAACAAAATGAAAAATAAGAAAGATTGGAAAAAAAAGAAATAAATAATTAAAAAGACACAAAATAAAAAAGTTAAAATTAAGTAACGGAAATTACCAGTAAATAGTTATTAAATAAAATATTTAAGTTCATAATTGAGAATAAGGAAATCGAAGAAACCCAAGCAGGTTATTTCGCGAAAATATTTTCTAATTTGATGACTAATAGTGGGGAAATATATAATTATATTTCAGATAAAAAGGAAATATTAGAAGGCCTTGTAAATAATGTAAGAAGTAAAAGTATTTTGGAGTTAATTTCTAGACTTATAATACATGTAGGTTTTCATATAGATGATAAAGTAGACTAATTTTGTTAATAAAGAGAAACATTATTAAATTTATTAAACCAAAAATTCAAAAGCGGTGATGTTAATGAAAAAGAAAACATTTTTCTAATCTTATAGGAAATTTTTTAAGAATTAGTTTAATAAAGTAAACATAACAAAGCACTTAAAACATGCTATAATTATATTAATAATATACAATTTGTTTAATCTTTTTTTGATGTTATTTCTGATTAAAATAATTGTATTCTTTCGGTTGGATATGCGGCTAATAGTCTTAGTATTTTAGTTGCTTATTATAATTCTAAAATAAAATAACATTGTGATTAATCTCATGAAGTTTTAAATGAAAAAATATTCGAAGATGATGAAGAAATTGTATTTCCAGCAGTTGAATCATTTAACTAAAGTACAGAAATTTTAGTTAACTACCTTAATAATAAGGTAGATGATAAAATTTAGACTTCATATAAATAATAAATTACTCCTTTGGGTTTTGGAAAGCTTAAAATAGCAGAACTTATGGCACATATATTTAAAAGCGAAAATATTTAATTAATTAATAAATTAATAGAAGCTGGCTTGGTTAAAATTTTATAAAATTTAATGATTTAGTATCCTTGGAATAATATATTACATTTTTATATAGAGAAAATATTTAGTGAAAGTATTTAAATTATAAATGAGAAAAAATCTTAAATTTTATAAAAATATATTTTTGAAGAGAATAATATACTTGAGTTTATTGCTATTAATTCACAAGAAAAAGAAGAGAAAAATGGATTTTTGGGTTTTTTAACTAATTTAGCTAGAAAAATATAAGAAAATACTAAAGCTTTTTCTTAATATAAAGAAAATAATTTAATTTGGTAAAAATATGTTTAAGAAACGTATTTAAAAATAACTGAAAGAGAAAATAAAAAATTAGCGGCTAATGAAAATGTTGAAAATATTATAAGTTAGAAATAAATTTAAGATACTAATTTCAATGAAATAGATACTGAATAAATATGTTAAGTATTTTTCTTTTTATTTTATTGAATTAAGTTTTATTTTTTTAAAAATAGAGATTTAATAATTATTTTGAGAATAAAAAATAAAATCCTGATAATGAGTATGTTTTTAGTGATGATGATGAGGAATGTACGACTGAAAATATTAAAAATGAGAATCATGATATTGCCAATTAAAATACAGAACCTAGTGATAAAAATAATAATACTGATAATTCTATTAATAGCGATGGACAATAAAATAAAAATGAATAAGATAATTAAACTAAAAAAAGTACTGGAGTTAAATAAGAACTAAATAAATCTTAAAACTCTGATGATAAAAATGCATCTATGTATTTTTTAATTTTAATATATATAAATTTTATTTCAATTAATACAGATAAGAATTTTTTGAAAATGAAGTAAAAAGTGAATTTATTATAACCTCATTTATCAAAAGATCAAACAGTAAAACGTAAGAAGAATTTTGAAAAGGTTTTTCGCACTATAACATAAATATTAAAATTATACAAAAAAAAAAAAAAAAAAAAAGAAGAATAATTTTATAAGCCAAAATATATTTTTATCTTATAAAAACTTATTAAAATATAATATAATAAAAGTTATTAAATAATAAAATTAAAATTTATTTGAATATATATATAAATATAGTATTTACAATACTCAATTTTTTTGTTTTAACAAAAATTATATAATAATAATTTCATATTATAGAAAATCAGTATACATATTAAAAAATGCTATGAGTTCTTTATAAAAGTTATAATCTGTTTAATATTTATTTGAAATAAAATATCATATTTGTAAATAGTAGTTAATTAAAACAGTTTTCAATTAGACTCGTTTTTTCATCATTTTTTCTAAACAACTTTTAGATTATTTCCAAGTGGAGGTGAAAAGAGACAAGGAGGGGCTATAAGGCATAAATTAATTTATTAAAGGTTTTATCTTATATATTTTAATTCAATTTTAACAAATAATAAATTTATAAAATAAAAAAAATGTTATTTATTATAATTTATATTATTTTTTTAATTATAATAAACAAAAAAATAAAATATTTAATAATAAAATGTCCGCCATATAGATTATCTTATCTTAATTTTAAATAGACTGTAATTATGCTTTAAGAGAATTATAATTAGATGATTATGATAAATTTTACTTTTAATGTTTATAAAATCTAACAGATGCCCCATAAATTTCAAGAGAATAATTTTAAAATGAATTTTTCGAATAATAAGATTAACCTTTATTTAATTATATTAATATAGTAATAGAAAGTTTAAGTGAAAAAAAAATTGTTGCTGCCGGAACTATTGTTATTGAAAAAAATATTGTTGGAAATATAGGACACATTGAAAATATTGTTACTACTAAAGAATAATAGGGAAAAGGTTGGGGTTCTTTAATTATAAAAGCACTAAATAGAATTGGTTTAGAAAATTAAAAATGCTAAAAACTATCTCTTTATTGTAAAGCTTCTAATATTACTTTTTATGAAAAATTAGGGTACATTTTCGAAGGTGATGAATTTTTTTTAAGAAAATGAAAAAAAAAAAAAAAAAAATCACTATTTATTTTATATTTTTTGTTATTATATATATACTTTATTATTTGAAATAATAATTAGAAACTGTTTATTAAATTTATATATAAAAAATGACAAGTATAAAAATACATTATTCAAAAATAATTAATTCTTAATAATATTTTTTTTAGCTTTAAAATTAATTAAAAAAAGCTATACTCTTATATAAACTAAAAAAAATGATTATTCCTTAATTTAAAATATCTTAAGATACAAAGTATATAATAATATTAATACGACTACCTTATGTTAAAATATCAAACTCAGAGTTTTTTATAGATTAAAATACATTTAAGTATTTTCTTCATCCTTATTTATTATCTATAGCATTTAAAAATCCTCTAAAGTATGTCGAAGAACCTTCTTCGGTTAAATATGATTGCGAAAAATACGAGCTTACAGTAAATCTACTGAAAGAAAACGAAGGAGAGTTTTTCGAAGATTTAGATATGATCTCTAAATTACTAAATTAGAATAAAAAACCAAAAAAGATAAGAAAAGAGCTCCTAAAATATAAGTTATTGGAGAAGTAGAAAGCTTAGAAGAATAATTTGATGAATAATTAGTTATTTGTAATCGTATTAATAATTTTAATTATGGTTTTAATGATTAGTTTTGTGATTTTTTTAATGATTTAGAAGATGAGATTTATGAAATAGGAAATTTAAATCCTGATTAAATCCCAAAAAAGGATAGAAAGGATTTAAGAAACCTTTATTTAAAGGAGAAATTTGATGAAGATACTTATGCATATGATACTTTTGAGAACGAAGAAATATAAGAGCATATAAAATGTAATTATTTAAGAAAAATTTAAAAAGAAGAAGAAAAAAATAATGATTATTTTACAAATGAAGAATTTATTATTTTAAAAAAACTTCCTAATAAAGAATTTATTATAAAAAATCAAAAAAAATGCTTACTAGAATTACTTGATATTATATTTGCTTATGTTTATGAATATAAATGTATGTAAGGCGAATTTTCATGTGAAAGTGGTTAAACTATAAATTAAATTTCGAATTCTTTTTCTTGCTTTTTTTCTGAAGATTGTATCGAAAATATATTAAGTGCTTGCTTTTCAAGAGCACTTGTCTTTCCTCTTGTTAGAAATTACGATTTATGTGTTTAAACTTAGAAGGAGGTAGCAGAGATATTTATTTAAGGAAAAAAATAAGTTCTTAAATGTTTATTAGGAGTTTATGGCATATTTGAAAAAAACGAACCTAGATATTTATTAAATACGCTTTTTGTGAGTGATTTTTGTATTTGGATTTAATAAGTTAAAGAAGAAATTATTTAAGAATTCGGAAAGAGTATTTAATAGATTAAAATTAATAAAAAACAACTAATATTTGATATAGAGGAGGTTGAAAAAGAGTGCTTAGAGATTATAAATAATAATAAATGATTAATTTTTTTATTTGTTTATGTATAAAAATAAATATTTTTTTTTTTTTCAATATTAATTTTATTATTATAAAGATTTAATTTTTTTTGCAGATTATTTTAAAACTTCATCTATTTAATTTTATAATTCTTGAAATTTCTAATGATCTAATTATTATATTTGGTCTTATTTTTTCTTAAAAAGATTTGTTCTTTCTTCTTAATATTTTTGTAAGTCTTAAAATAGTTTATCTAAACACTATTCTGATTATTTATAATTTTAAATAAATTTTTAGTTTAGTTAAGGGACAGTAATCACTATTTTTTTTTTATCTTTTGTAAGATTTTCTAAATCACTAAGTTTTTTTATATTAATTCTATATTATTTTTTATTCTGTTTATTTTTTAAGAATAGATATTTTTCTTTTCTTCTATTGTCTCAATATATTTTTTTTCGGTTTTTTCTTTTAAATCATTCATCTTAGTATATTTATCGTCAAAAATTATATATTATTCTTACAATTTAGAAATTCCAAAATCTATTTTTTCCTATAAATCCACTATTTTTTCTGGAAAATCAATTTCTTAAGGTTAAAAAACTTACATTTGGTATTCTTATTTTCCTATATTTAAAAGTTATTCTAAAAAGTTTTGATTTAAATATTCAAAATTTAAATGAGTTTATAAATATTAAACTTAAAAAAAGTGAATATGGATAAATAATTCTTTTTAAACGTTTTTATTGACATTACAAACAATCAATAGATCATTTTATTAATGAACAAAATAATATCCAAAAGATTCCAAAGAAACATTTTTTTCAGAAAGCTTTTTTTCTGAATTAATTAACACTTTGAATTCACTTTTTGAGTCTTCGTTTAAATATTTCATTTTATCTATCGAATTCTATTCTATATTTGCTAGCCAAATTAAGTTAATTGAATAAATTCTATTCATATATAAAAAACATATCGCTTCTTCTATATTTGGGTTCTCTTTTGTTAATTTTCCATATTAATTTTCAATAAATTAAAGGGCTTTTCCTTATGGATACTCTATTGGACTTTCTAAATGAAATTTTTAGAAATCTAAAAGTTAAAAAACGTATTTATTTGAACCAAAATCATTAGGAAATACAGGTAAAGTACTAAATAATATTTTTACTGTAGAATAATTATTTCTACTTGTTTTTTTTACCAAAATAAAAGTGTGTAGAATTCCTTTTTTTGATTAAATTTTATGAAATTTAACATATTATCTTAATATTTTATATTCTTCATTATTTTTTGTTATTTTTTATAAATTAAATTAGATTTTGTAATCTTACATATTTCCTAATAATATCGTATTTTTTTTAAAACTTTAACTTTTTAAGACTTAGGAAGATTAAAAATTAAGCATTTTATTTAATAATTAAATCAGAAATTTAAAACTAATTTTTTTAAATTATATTATTTAATTAAATATTGTTTTTTTTACCAATCTATTTAATTTATTTCAGATTCTATATTTGATTATAGTATATTTTATATTTCCTTTTCTAATTATTAAATAAGATTTTATATATTAGAAACTTATACTTAGACACCTTTAATAAAAAAAGGACATTAATAATAAATAGTTCCTTTATCAGTTAAAAAATACAATGCGAAAAAATCTAAATCAACAAAAGATTAATTGTTTCCGAATTCAAAATCTATTAAAAATTCATTTACTTTTACGAAATTTTATAAATTTTACACATATATAGGTTATATAGTTTTATATTAAATATTTCTAATAAAAATTTCTTATTCAAATTTATATATTTAGCTTTATTAGTTTTAATCATGTTAAATTTCTTCTCCTAAATAATTCTATATTCGAAAAATAAGAAACTACTTGCTTTTTGTTAATACAGCTATATTTTTTTCATCCATTCTTAAAAACTTTATGCTTTATATTTATTATTTTATTTCTAATTTTTAAAATAATAGGTTTGGTTTTTAGTGCTTATCATTTAAGATTTTAAAATCAATCAAATATGCTTAAAATTTAGAATATATACATATAATATTTTCTTTTTCAGATATTATAATTTCAAATTATTCTTCTTCTTCTTATTAATTAATATTCGTTTAATATTTTTTATTAAATATCTCTTACTCATTTGAAACATTTATTTACCATAAATAGACATTTTTGTTATTAGTTTCTAAAAATAATAGGCTTTCGCCAAAAATAAGTCCGGATTTATTATTTAAATTTTATTCAACTATTAAAGGCTTTTATTCTTTTAATAATTAGTTTATTTTTTCTTCCATTTTTATATTCTTTTTTTTTTTTTTGTTTAGACAAAATAATTAAAATATTGCGCTTTTTAAAAATATTTTATTTTATATCTTTAATATTTAATTGTTTTTTATTTATTTTTATTATTATTATAAGAAATTATTAAAAGGACTATATAATTGAATGTTTTTGTTTTTTATTTTACATAAACATATAAATTAGATTTTATAAAGAAAAAAAATTAAGATAAATAAATATTCAAAAAATGTATTATTTTAATTATAATAAGATTAATTAAATTTCAAATTATAATTAATTTTATTATATTTTAGATATAACTTATTTTATATAATAAGTGATTTATTTTTTTTACTTTTAATATATAAACTTTTGTATATATACTTAAAAAATATATTATATATTTAAAATATAATTTTATATTTATTAATTTATTATAAACATATTTTTTTAAAAAAAAAATAACAAAAAAAAATGGAAGATAATTAATAAAATAATAAAATATCTTTATATATAGATTTAAATCTAAATAAATAAGAACAAAGAAAATAGACTCTAAAGAAAAAAGAACAAATAGTAATGAAAAAGTTTTATAAAAATTGGGTAAAAGATTCTGATGCAAAAGTTTGTTTTTAATGTAGAAAACTATTTATCTTTATTTTTAGAAGAAGACATCATTGTAGAATATGTGGGTAAATATTCTGTTCTAAGTAAAAATAAATAATAATTTATATACTAATTATTTTATTATTATAATAAAACAAAAAAGATGTGGAAATTATTATTTTTCTACACTTACTTAAGAAAACAATAAAATCATAAAAAATACAAGACTATGTAAACAATGTTTTGATAAATGTAAGGATTATTTAAAATAGGAAAATATTTACGAGAGTAAAAAAAAAATATTTTAATTTATTTTTCTATATAAAATATAAAAAATGTAAAAATTAATTAATATAGAATCAGACGAAGAATTCGATGAAAACTCCGAAGACGAAATAGAAGAAGAAAAAATTAACCAGTTATTATTCTTAAATTCAAATTATAAAGATTTGTTTGATTAAAATTTAAGGAAACTAACAAATATTATATTTTAGAATGATTAATATATTCTTGATAATAGAGATACCTTTTTCTTAATTGTTAATTAATGTTTGAAATAACTAAAAACAATTAAAAAGAAGAACTATTTTATTTAAAATAATAAAAACGAAATGGATATTAATTAATAAATTTTTATTAAAAAATGGTTTTGTAAAGAACAATAATTTTTAATAAATGTATAAGGGATAATAAAAAGCAAAAATGTAGCAAAAAAACAAATGAAAACATATTTAGGAAAAGGTAAATAATAAAATCATACAAATAATGTAAATACATATAATATAAATTCAAATGACTTAAATTTTGATTAATAATGTTAAAATATTATGAAATAATAATAAACATAATATTATAAATAAAAAACAAAAAAATCAAATAAAAGCTTTTCTAACTCTTTTGAATCTTAGTCTCATTATTATTAAGAATGTAATCAATTTTAAGTAAGATGCTTAATTATATCTTCATAGATAGACACTTTTTTAGGAAACGATTTAATACATGCTGATTTATAAGAAATAATAAACTGTTAATAAGAAAATTTCTAAAAAATAATAAGGACAATTAAAAATTATTAGCCTTAAATTATTTTCTGTAAATAAAATGTAGATGAAAAAATACTTTAGGAACTTGAAAAAGGCTGTATTTGTGTAGTTTAAAAATTAAAAGATACTACAATTGCTTAATTGGCGGAGATTGCGCGTTGTTAAATTATTGAAAATACTTAATAATTTATTTATTCTCAAAAAATTAATGAAGATTATATTGGGCACTTAACATCAGTTTATTTCAAAAATTTTCATTATAAATATAATTAAAAAACTTTAATGTTTGTTGAAGGTGATTAAAAATATTCGCCCTTTTATACACTATTAATTTGCGGGGATGATGAAATTAAATTGAAAGAAACAAAAAAAAATATTAAAAGTTATTTTAATCGATTTTAATTGTTTTTTTTTATATATTTTTAATAGTTTTATTATCTTTGGCTAAAAATTTGTATTTAGAAAGAGAACTTATTTACAAAAATGATTAGATGATTAAATTAAATAAAAAAAGCAAAAAACTTTATTTAGAAAGTTTGGAAAATAACATTATTGATTTTGGAAATTTAAATGGATTTATAAATGATAAAATTGGAGATAATGAATATATTTAAAGTTGCTTAAATAATTATTAATATACATAAATAAATTACAGAATAGGAAGTGAATAAATTTTTAGTGATTTAATACAAAAAGAAGATTTATAGAAATATATTTAAGATAAAAAAATAAATTATTATAATACTAAAGTAGGAAAATTAGCTAAAATTTGTGACTATTAATATAAGTAAATTTAATTTTATAATTAAGGAGATGAATCTTTATGTAAAAATTATATATATATAAATATATATATATATATATTCATATATTTATTTAAATTTTATATTTTTAAAGTTAAGTTTCTCTTTTATTTGTCAAAAAAAATAAACACATAATGTTAAAATTGCTAGTCAGCAATGTATAATCATATACATCTATTCGTTTAATAAAATACATTTATAAGAGTTAGTATAAGTGAAAAATTTGTAAGTATAGTAAACTCTTAATAAATAGAAGTAATAAAATATGTATAAAAATAGACTTAATAACAACAATAGCAATCCCAAGGTTAATATAATAAAAAATTATAATAAATATAAGATAAAAAATATAAATATTTTAGAATAAAAAACACATAATTAAGATAGAAATACACATAATAATGATAAAAAAGTATATAGTTATATATGTTGTAAACAATGTAATTTAAATTTATGTAATGGATAAAATATAGACTTTACGAATATAGCAAAATACTATTCATTTAATAGATTTTTATAACATATGTTTTAGAATTATAGTGAAAATTATAATATATCTAAAGTGTAATAATTAAAAGAATTAAAAGAAAACAACTATAATTAAAATAATAATGTATATTAATAGTCTTTAAATTTCCTTGGTTAATAAAAATGTAGCCATTTAAAAAAATCGAGAGTTTTTTTAATTACAGATGTTGAAATTAGATTTGAAGTTTTGAAAAATAATATTTATTCATTAGACAAAATATAATTTAATGAAAATAATTCAATTAAATTAGAAGAAAAATATTATAAAGAGTATTTTTTTTAGTTTAAAAATATGCTTACAATTGCGAAAAATGAGGCTTTTTAAAAATAATAAGAACTTCAAAATTACTTAGCAATTAAAAAAAATCATAAATATTAATAATTAATGAGTGAAGTAGAATTTTATTATGAAAAAATAAAATGTGAAATTGATTATATTATGAATATTATGGATGATAATATTAAATACTTTAAAGATTGCATTAAAATTTATATTTTGGAATAAAGAATTAATATTTATTTAATAAAAATAAATTAGAGATTAAAAGAAGTCAAAAGAAGAAAGAATAAACTTTTAATTGATACTTAATAAATTCCTAAAAACGAAAGGTTTTTTAAAATTATTATATATAAATAAATATATTTATAATTTTTGTTTAGAGATGAAAGTGTAAGTATAAGTGGATTAGATAATATAGAAAGTATAGACGAAACAATAGAAAAAATAATGTATATATATATATATATATATATATATATATATATATATATAATATAATATTAAACTTAAATATATATAAAAAAAAGTACAGATGAAAATAAATAAAAAATTTAAGATTTTTAAGTTTTAAATGGATAAGAAGAAAATATAAATGATAAAGAAACTTAATAATTATTTGTATATAAAAAGAGTATATAATAATATTATTACCTTTTTTTTTTTAAAAATAAATAAATAAATAAATAAGGAATACATTCCTCTTTATTAAAAAAATTTTCTGTGTATGATTGCTTGGGCATTAAATTCTAAAGTTTATGCAAAACATATGAAAGAAATAGAATTAAATGGAAGTTTAGATAATTAATAAGAAATTAATAAAAAAAAAAATAATATTCTTGATTCTTAATAAGAATCCGATAAATCTTTCCCAGAATATAATAAAAAAATATCTGTAAAAATCCTTAAATAATAAGAAAATGACGTTTTTATGAAATTTGATCATTATTTTCCCGAAAAAAGCTAAAAATTTTATCCACATGAAAACTTAGAATTTTAATCTTTGAATAATTTATAGACTATAGGATAGATTAATAAACCAGAAGATTTTGTTATTGAAAATACTATATTTTAAGATGATTAAATACACTAATTTTAAGAAGAATTTAAAAAGAGAAAAGCTTTAGAAAACAAATAAGGTATTATAAATGAAAGCAAGTTTGATTCAAAAAATAATCAAGAAATTAGTATTTAAAAAGATGCTCATATTAAAAAAAAAAAATCTAGTATTATTCTGAATAAAAATATGTCATTTAGGGGTAAAAAGAAGATTTTTAGGAACATAACGAAAATAATGAAGTACTTTAAGAAAAAAATGAAGAAAAATAAAAAAATTTATTTGAAAACTCTTTTTCTGATTCAAACTATGAATATTATAATTAATAGGAATAAATGACACCTTAAATATAATAGTAAAATATAATAGTTAATTTAAATAATGAAAATAATTTAAAAATTGAAGGAGATTACGAACTTTTAAAATATAAAATACATTCCATAAAAAACAAAGGAGGAGAGTTTAATAATAAAGAAAAAAAGAACCAAAATTAAGATGAAAATAAATAAAATAATAATGAACAAAAAAATAAAAATAAAGCAAATTCGGTTTTATAATTATAAAATTCTAACTTAAGTCATAATAAAGGAAATTAAAACAAGGCTATAGCAATATATCAAACAGGTACAAAGGAAACAAATAATAAAATAGCGGAAATTAATATATATTATCCCAAGTAATTTTAAAACATAAGAAAACAATATAAAATTACATTCGAAAGATATATATAAAGTCTAGTTTCTAGTTAACCTATAAAACTCTAAGGAGGAAAAACAAGAAGCGGATTTTTCAAAAGTAGTAATGATTTGTTTGTGATAAAAGAAATTAGCGAAAAAGAATTTTTCATGTTCGAATCTTTTATATAATAATATTTTGAATATGTTTTAAATTTTGAAAGAAATTCTTTTTTAACAAAAGTCTTTGGTATGTATGAAATCATTTCCGAAGGATAAAATAAGTATTTTGTAGTTATGGAAAATCTCTTTTATGGAATTAATAAAGAATTTATTAGTATTTATGATCTTAAAGGTTCAAAAATTAATAGATTTCTAAAAGATGGAGATGTTGGTTTAGATACTAATTTTATTATTGATTTTAATTCTGAACCATTATTTTTTAAAGAGGAAGTTTTCACTAAAATTTATAGGTTTTTATAAAGTGATTCGGAGTTTTTGGCTAAAAGATTTGTAGTTGACTATTCTTTGTTAACTATTATTGATAAAGAAAAGTAAAGTGTTAGATTAGGAGTTATTGATTATTTTAGGTAGTATGATTTAAGTAAAAAAATAGAGTTTGAAATGAAAAAATTCATTTTTAAAGAAGATCCTACTATTATTAGTCCTGATAGATATTAATAAAGATTTTGTAAAACTTTGAGTAAAAAGTACTTTGCGAAAGTATGGTGAAATAACTTTTTTTTTTAGGTTTTTTATAAGATAATTTCTTTTTATTATTTAAATATATGTATAAATAAATGTATATTTGTTTTAAATAATATTTTTTATTATATTTGAATTATTTAGTTATGTTTTAAATATATATGATATATATAAATAATTAAATTTATATATAATTTAATATTATTTATCCTTTTATTTTATTTTTATAATCATCCAATTTATAAATTTTGTTTAATATATAAATATTTATTATTTTGCTAAAATAAATTGAATTTCCATTTTAAAAATTTATTATTTTTGTATTGTATTTTATTTTAAGTTTTTTTTTTTTTTTTAAAAAAAAAAAAAAAAAACAAAACAAACACATTTAAAAAAAAAATATTAATATAATATTAAATATTATTTAGAAAAAAACTTATTTTCAAAATTACTAAATAAATAAACTTTTAAAAAGAAAAAGAAATCATCAACATTTAAATAAATAAATAAAAACATAAATAAATAAATGTAACTAAACAATTAAAATAATATAGAACAAACAGAAGTAAATTTTATATAAAAAGACAAACAAAATATAAAAATATTCAAAAAAATAAATTAAATTTCGAAAAAAAAAAAAGACCAAAAAGAAACTAAAAAAACCAATAAAGCTTTCTAAAAAAGCATAAGAATTTATTCCTGATGATCCCGAAATAATAAATAATTACTTATAAAAAATGCAAGATTAATAAATAGTTAATTAAATACAAAATCCTATTGATGATATTTATTAATAAATAGATTGTTTGCCTCCTCCATTTGATGAAAATGGGAATAAAACTGGATAATGGTTTGAAGGAACATATGAATTTGGAGAATGGTATTTTGATTTGAGCGGAAATCCTGTATTTATATCTCCATCAGAAGAAGGTGATATTATAGGGGATTTATATGACTAAAATAGTGAAATATATATGGAATATGCTACTGATTAATTTGGGAATTTATTACCATTAATTCTAATGACATAGGATTTTTAATATTTTGAGTTTATTCCTTAAATGTATTATAAGTTTGTTTATGATAGTATGGAAACTTACTTTCTTTAGACTATGAGTAAATAAAAGAAAGAAAAATAAAAAAAACTTCATAGTTGCCAAAAAAAGATCCTCCTCCAGCAAGAATACCTAAACGTCTTTTAGGAAAAGAAGGAGTCTAATAAAATAAAATTAATAACAATATAAATAATAATAATTCAGATTATAAATATGAGAAAATTATAAATATAGAGGAAGTTATTGAAATTGAAAAAAAAATTCTAAAATAAAATCAAGATTATCATCCTGTGGATAGAGAAAGGGGTTCTTTGAATATCGTTTTCATAGGGCATGTTGACCATGGAAAATCTACACTTTCAGGACGTATTTTAAAAAATTGTGGAGAAGTCGAAGAATAGGAAATTCGAAAATATGAATAAGAAGCCAAAGAAAATAGCCGTGAGAGTTGGTCCTTAGCCTATATTATGGATACTAATGAAGAAGAAAGAACTAAAGGAATCACTGTGGAATGCGGAAAAGCTCACTTTTAGCTTCCTTAAAGACGTTTTGTGTTAATAGATGCTCCTGGACATAAAAATTACGTTCCCAATATGATTACAGGAGCTTGCCAAGCAGATGTTGCAGCTTTAGTTATTTCGGCGAGGCAAGGTGAGTTCGAGGCTGGATTTGAAGGAGGATAAACATAAGAACATGCACATTTGGCAAAAGCTTTAGGTGTTCAACATGTAATTTGTATAGTTAGTAAAATGGATGAGGTTGGATGGAGTAGAAATAGGTATGTGAAAATAAAAGAATAAATGGAAACTTTTTTGAGATAGGATGTAGGTTTTTAATCTATTGATTGGGTTCCTGTAAATGGATTGTAGAATGAAAATATTGATGTGAAGGTACCAGAAGAAAAATGCTAATGGTTTTAAGGACTTACACTTTTTTAAACACTAAATTAATGCCCAGTGCCTGCTAGGAATTGTAATGGGGCTTTAAGAATTCCGGTTTTAGATAAAATTAAAGAATAATAAGGATTTTTTGTGTTAGGGAAAATCGAAAGTGGAACTGTCAAAGAAGACATGTGTATTACTGTTATGCCTAATAAATAATAGGTTCAAATATAAGCTATTTATAATACAAAAGATTAAAGAGTATTTTATGCATCAGCTGGAGAAAATATCAAACTCAAAATTAAGGCTGGAGAAGATAAAGATATTGAAAGAGGATTTGTTTTTTGTAATACTGATGATTTGTGTTTTGTTACTTAGTGTTTTATAGCAGAAATTAATATATTGAAATTACCAGATCATAAGCCGATACTTTCTTAAGGATATTCATGCGTTTTACATATTCATACTTCTGTGATAGAAGTTGAAATTGAATAAGTTGAAGCTGTGATGAATCTGGATAATAAAAGGCTTAACAAAATTTCGTTTTTGAAAAGCGGGCAAATTGGAGTTGTTAAAATTAGTGTATTTTTTTATTTTTTCTATATATTTTTATTAATAGCTTTTTTATTATTTAAAGCTTAAAAATTCTCATCTGTGTCTTGAAAAATTCGAGAAAATATAAAATTTGGGAAGATTTACTTTGAGAGATGAAGAGAAAACTATAGGATTTGGAAAAGTTATGAAAATTAAACCTTTTTAATATTGATTTATTTAGATTGAGTATACTTTTTTTTATTTTGTTTACTTTATAAGTAAAATAAATGAAAAAATTAGAGGCGAAGAAAATATTTTAATACATATTAATATTTTGAAAATATTATTATATATAAAATAAATTTTATTAGAAATGCATATATGTTATTTATTTTTAAATTTATTGTATTATTTTTATAATATTTATATATAATTAAAATAATATATTTGTATATAAAATATCTATCAAAATTATAATTATATTAAAAATATTAAAGTAAAAGAAAATAAAAATAAAAAAATTTTAATATATTTAATTACAAATTATAAAATAAAAATTTATTAATAATATATCAATTTATATATATATATTTATATATATAAATATATATATATATATTTATATATTATAAATAATATTAATTCTCAAATAATATATAATACTTTATAATTCATATTATAATAAGCATCTAATTCCAAAATTCAATAATTTTCATATTTTAAGTAAATTATTAACTTATTTTTTTCTAATTTTTTGTTCATCCTCAGTAAAATAAACATTAGATTTAATATTATTTTCAGAACCAATCCAATTACCGTTTCTATAAGGAAGTTATTAAATAATGCAAGGTTCAATCTAAAAATTTTTTCTGATTTTAACCATACAAGCCTTATTACCATATTTTCCCATAAAATCAGTTTAACTCGAAATAGTAGTGACAGTTCCTTATTTATTTCTATGAATTCCTTCCAGAACACATTCACTAGATCTAATAATCATATTAAGTCCTGTTTCTTATAAGAATTTTTCTACTTTTTTTTCCGAAAAGTTAAACGTTTATGCATTTCCGAATAAATCTTTTTATTTATTTTCACTATTTAATACTACATCACTTTCTAAATAATCACTAAACAATAAATCATAGACTATAGGATTTTAAAAAGCACTTATGGGTCTTTTTATATCCATAATATCATTCACATGGTTTACATTAGGGCCTAAACCTCCAGATACAAACATAATATAGTCTTCACAAAGGGCTGCAAGAGGAAGTGCATCAAAAACTCTATTTATTCTATTATATATAGAATGGAGGTCTTGTATATCATCTGAAAGGCGAATTGCACATTCTTCACCGAAACCAAAAAGCTTGTTTATTTTTCTTTCTTCATGTGCTCCTTTTAAAAGATGGAAAGAATCTGGAAATTTGCATTTTAAAGCGAATAAAAGAAGTACTGTTTCTAAAGAATTAAATCCTCTATCTACATAATTTCCTAAAAATAAATAATCGAATTTTTCTATATCTCCATCTTCTATTGGACAGCCAAAACTATCAAAAAACCTTAGCAAATCTCCAAATCTACCGTGAATGTTTCCAAATATTTTCAAAGGAACTCTCAATCGTAAAACTGTGTGTTATTAAATAACTTTTTAATATGTTTCTTCACAAAGTCTTATTATTAACTCTTTTTTAAAAGGTAAACGGATTTCATTATATTTCCATTCTTATGGTTTCTTGCCTAAAGTATTAATAAATATTTCAAATAAATTCGATGTTTATTAATCTGAAGGTTATACCATCATTAACATAGACTATTCATTATATTCTGAAGCGTTTAATTTTCTAGATTCTTCTTATAAATCTAAAAGATTGACTTTCTTTATATTATTTCCTGCACTACTGTTACTATTATTATTATTATTCTAGTAATTGCTTTAATTTTCGAAATCTTATAGTGTAGTTGTGGCTACTACTACTTAATTGCTTAGTCGAATATCTCTATTATTACTTTATTATTTTATTGGTGTATGAGACCTTTATTTTTATTTTAAGTCTACTTAAAATTAGCTTTAAAATTTATTCTCTTTTGTCAAAAATTGATTATTTTTTTCCAAAAAAGTATTATTTTTTTCCAAAATTTAATTTTTTTCCAAAATTTACGTTTAATTTTATTCAAAAATATATTATTTTTCATTAAATAAATTCTTCTCATTTAAAACACCTCCTTTTTTATTAAAAAATAAATCCTTTAAATCCACTTAAATCATTGTTTCTAAAGGTTTATTAGGAAATTAAGGTTCAAATCCTCCATGGACATACATATTTTCTTCAAAAATAACTAAACTGTGCCTATATCTATTAAAGCAAGTCATTTTCCGCCATTCACTATTTTCAGTATCATAAATATCTATAAAGCTTCCCTATTCATCTGTATTTTCGATAGTTCTTCCTCCCACAACGATCATTTAATTTCCCGAAAATTCTGTTTTATGTTAATATCTACCAACAGGCATATATCCATTTTATTTATAAGGCGCCTAAATCCAATCCCAAACGCCATTTCTATGCCTTCTAAGACCCCAAGTGTCATTCAAAGGAACCTATTCTTATGAGCGACCTCCAAAAATTATAACCATTCCATTTGCAGAGCCTGAAGAACAGATAGAAGCTGAATGATAAACTCTTGGGATTGGCTAATCTTTACTTTAAGTGCATTATTTTTGCCATTGATATGGTTATTTTTCGAAATTTAAAGTCCATACGTCATTGACCTTTTAATTTTTTAATTTATTTTTAAATTTTTATTTAATTTATTTTGTATATATCATTTTAATTATTTGTACATATATATTTTTTTTACAGAAACTAAACCTGTGTTTCCTCCAAAAACTATTAAATTAGGCTTTTGATATATCATTATATGCCCATATCTTTTACCTGGTGAAATTCCTGTTGTTGGAACTTTTACAAAGGCTGCACTTGTAATGTTATTAGTATTGTATTTTATGTTTAACAAATATAAATCATCATTTGAAAGTCCACCACTTCCTGATGCCGCACCTCCAAATATCATTATTTGGTTTTATTCAAATTGACATGAAGCATGTGCAGCTCTTTATGAAGGAATTTCACCTATACAATCAAGCTTTTCCCATTTTTACAGTTCGAAATCATATTAATAGGTTTCATTTGTGATTATAAATTTACCAGAATCTCCTATAGCGCCACCAAATAATATTGCTTTTGATTTGGTTATCATAGTTAAGGTATGACCAAAACGGGCTTATGGTTTTATTTGTCCATTAAATTTTATTTGTTAGAAATTTAGTTAATGCATTTTTTATATTTTTTGTTTGTTTATGTATGAGTTTGCTTTATTAAATTTTATATTGTTTGTTTTTTTTATGAGAAATAGTTGTTTTTTAATAGCTAATTTTTTAAATTTAAAATTATAAAATGCTTTTTTTATATATATATTTATATTTTTTTACAAAGATTAATGTATTTATATGTTGTTTGCTTTTTTTTTTTTTGTATTTTTTTTTTAATTTGTAAGTAAAAAATATATGCTTATATAGGCTTTTTTTTCTTTTTAAATTAATTGTTTTTACATACAAAAATATATATTAAATTTGCTATTTATATGAATTTTTATAATTTAGTATATTATTTATATATATTATAAATTTCAATAATCATTATGACTTAAATTAAATTCATATATAAAAAAAAAATTAGGATTATTTATTATAAAAAATTTTGAATATAAGAATTTTTAATAACAAAAAAAAAAATCTTAATTTGTAAAATTTTTAGTTAGTTTTATAAAAGAAATAAAAAAAACATAAATTAATATTATAAAAATTTAAAAAAATAAATTAAGAATTTTTTTATTTATTTATAAAATAAAATAAACTGGAATCAAATAAAACTAAAATAAACTGGAATATAATAAAACTAAATAATATACTATGCTACAACAAGAAAGCTAAATGCAAAATACACTAAAACAAAATGTTGAATTAAAAACATATTAAAAATCAACATAAATAAGAGGATGATAATGATGAATAAAATATTCAAGAAATGATATAAAAAATTTTTTAAAATACATATAATAAATCAAGAAATAATATATTTAAAAAAATTTCAAAAACTCCAACAAATATTAATAAATTATAAAAAATTAATAGAACAAATAATAGAATATAAATAATGATAATTTATATTTTTATATAAATGTATATTATATTGTATGTTTTCGTTTGTTTAAAGAGTAACATCCGTCATAATAATAATAATAATAATTTATAAAATAAAAATAATTAGTTAAGACTTTATAAAAAAATAATAAATAAATATTAATATATGATGATTTCAAGTATATAAGTTTTGCTTTTTTATATTTTAAAATATCTGATTTAATATTATATATTTTTCATTTTTCTGAATAAATTTTATTAATTTGAATTCGATAAATATAGTTTATATAAATATACACATAATTTTATAAATAAAAAATACATAATGAATTTTTTTTAAAAATAATATTATATAAAAAAGTATAATATTTAATAATCTATTTAGATAATTATTATTATTTTTAAATGATTATAATAAATATTTTTATTTAGTAAATAAATAATTAATTAATAATATTATTATAATTTAGGAAAATAAAAAAATTATTTTTATCATTTATTTAGAATAAAAATATTTAATTAATATAATATTATATATTCAAAATTATTAAAACATTTATAAATTATTTAAGTTTTATATATAATCTTTATTTATTATTATTTGAATAAATAAAAAAAAGCTTGCAACTTTAATAATAATATTGAATTTAAATATTAAATTTTAATATTATTTTTTATATTCTTTTTAAAAATTTAATTAAAAAATATTAATAATTATATTTTTTTAAATAATATATTTATAATTTAACATAACTTTAGAATTTTTAAAATAAGTAATTTGATATGATATATCTATTTTTAAAACAATATTTTATTTTATTTTCCTAATTTATTTTTAATTAATAAAAATATGTAAAAAAAATAAAATATTAAAACTATAAAAATATTTAAGTTCTAAACATTTAATTTTTTTTTTTTTTTTTAAAAAAAAAAAAAAAACCAAAAGTTGTGAAAATATTTGAGACGAAAAATATTAAAAAAATAAAAATAAAAATTATAATTCATTATTAAAATATAAAATTATACCTAAATTTAAAAATAATAATTATGAATTGTTCATTAAGTAATTTTTTAGAAAAGAATTCTAAAATCCAAAAAAAAAAAGAAAAATCCAAATTAACAAACAAATCAAATAATTTATAAACATTTTTTAAACAAACATAAAAATAAACAAATAATTAAATTAAACAAAATCTTCATTAACAGTAAAAATAAGTATAGCAAAAAAATCAATTAAATATTATCTGTTCTTGGCCAAAATAAATTAATTAATAATTATCACCATTAACAAGTAATGAAAAACATTAAATAATAGATATTAAGGATAAGTTCTAACAGATAATTTTAATAGCTAAAAAAATATAAAATTAATCAAATTATATTCGTATTTCAAATTCCTAATCAAAATTTCGTCCCCTTTAATCATACCGATAACCATAAAGTTTTATTTAAAATTAAACTAATTACTGTATTGAAAATCCTTTAAAAAATTATCAATAAGTAGGATTTAATAGCCCTTAATCTGCTTATTAAGAAATAAATACACTCTTAGAAGATGATACCTAACTAAAATAATAAGGTTAATTATAATAATAAAAATTTATCTAATAATAACAAAATTAAAAAAAACACATCATAAAGTCAGAAAGCAAAAGGTATTGGCTTTAAAAACAGCTTCTAGTTAATGCAAATTATGAATTTAATCAATAAAATTAATATAAATATGTAGTTAACAAAGGAAATAATAGTGATTTAGTAAAGATAGTAATGCAAAAAAGATAAAATTGGTAATTAATACAAAGTCATAATTCTGCTTATAATTTTAGATGGGCTCCAACCTCTTAAGGAATTAAATTTGAAAGAATTGGTTTAGGAATGAAATAAATAGTAAATCATTTCGAGTTTCATTAATAAATATCATGCAAATTTTAATTAGTTAAGAATTTAAAATTCTATTGTGAAACAAACAAAATTAATATTTTTTCGTTTACTCCTATATCATTCCTTATTGATTTAAATGATGAATAATGTGAGCTCGAATTGGGAAGATTTGCCTCTTTTTTTTATAAAAATATGCCTTAAAAACAGAATTAAATTAAAAGAAAAGTTTAAGATTTCAAAAAAAAAATGAAGCCAACAATGACTTATTTTACAGGGTGTGCAGATCATTCTAAGAAAAAAATAAATTCTTATTTAAAACCTAAAATAAATCCATCATATGTAAATGGAGATAGTTATCTTTGGCTTCTTAAGCCTACAAATACTAATAGAGGAAGTGGCATTTTTATTTTTAATACTTTGGATGAACTAGAAAAACACATATTTTAATTTCAATAAGGTGTAGAGGAAAAAAATCTTTAAAATGAGGAGAAGTAAAATGTTAATAACGTTAGTATAATCAAGTGTAGTCAATTTGTCATCCAAAAATACATAGAAAGACCTTTTCTTATCCATAATAGAAAATTCGATATTCGTATTTGGGTTCTATTAACACATTAATTGAGTGTATTTTAATTTAAAGAAGGTGTTATTAGAACTTCAAGTAAATAATTTAGTTTAGAAAGTGATTAAATAAATAATTGCTTTATTCATTTAACTAATAATGCAATTTAGAGATTTTCAGATAATTATGGAGAATTCGAAAAGGGTAATTAGTTGAGTTTATAATCTTTTTTTGAATACTGCAAAAAAGTAGATCCGAATATCGATATAGAAAAAATGCATTCTGAAATGAAAAATATAACTATGATGACTATGTAAGCTGCAAAAAAGAAAATAAATGCAGAAAATATAAAACATACTTTTGAAATTTTCGGATATGACTTCATTATTGATTATAAATTTAATATATTTCTTATTGAAGTAAATACTAATCCTTGTTTGGATGAGTCTTCTCCCCATTTATAATAATGCCTTAAAAGAATGCTAGATGATGGTTTTAAATTAACTGTAGATTAAATATTTCCAAAAAAACAAAAAGATTATCCTTTTTTTAAATCTAATTCTTAAGTCTATATTAAATAATCATTGCTTTAAAAAAACAGTATGCCTGAATCGTTAGAATAATAAGATAATCTAAATTTAGGATAAAATGAAGGAAATAAAAAAGGTACTAAAAGTTTAAATAATTCCTGGCCTATAGATGGTTTTTCTAATTAGGAAAATATGTGGGAATATTTAGGGTCTATTTATTATAAGACAGTTTCTAAATCTATTAATTAAAGGAAGCCTTTTTGATTTTTTTTTTTTTTTAAATATATAAACATTTTTTCATTTTTATTTTTATATTTCTTAGAGGGTATATTTTATATATTATTAATTAATGTGTATTTATGTTGTTTAATTATTTCAAATTTTGAAAAAATCATTTTAAAATTGTGGGTTTTTTTATAAGATATTTTTTTTTTTTACTAAACGAAGTTATTATTTTACATACTTTTTCTATTTATAATAATGCTAAAAATAAAGCATATATTAAAATTTTAAATAAGAAACATTTTTTTATTTTTTTAATTTAATTTAAATCTTTAAATGATAAAATATAATTTAATTTTTTATAAAAATAAATAATATGTTTACCCATATATATAATAATAATATTTTATTATTTTTTATAAAAAAAAAAGAAAAGAAAAAAAAATAAAAAAAAAAGAATTACATTTATAAAAAAAAAAGAAAAAAAATGATAAAAAGTAAATTTAAATATTAATTTATTTTAAAATTATAAAAAATAATTAAACTTTAAAATAGTTTAAAAATTAAATTAAGAAGAAAAAGAAGATGAAAATAAGTTTAATTGTAAAATATTAAAAAAATATATTAAATAAATAATATATAAAAAAAAAAGAATAAAATAATTAATTACCAAAAATTGGATAAAAATTATCTTATTAATATTAAAAACAAATTTAATAACATACATCTTTTAATTAAAAAGTATAGCCAATTATTATAAACTCTAGTATTAATAATATTTAAATAAACACACGAGCTAGCTAAATTGCTGAAAATTAAATTTGCAAATAACAAAATATTTAAGAACCAAACATTACCAAAGATAACCATTAAAATTTTTTAGTAAAATAAAATAAAAATATATGAATATATTTTAAATTAAATAAATAGTATATTTTATATTTAAAATATAAACAAAGCCAATATTTAATAAAAATTATTAATAGAATAATATAAAACAATAGATTCTTTAAAATCAATAAGGATTAGCATAAATCAAAATCTAAAATTAGGAGCAAATTAAAAAAATTGACAAGATAATAACCTAAACTATAATAAAGAATTCTTAGAAATCCGATTTACATAAATCCTAGAGTATATCAGAAAAATAGAAACAAACATCAGAATTAGATAATTATAAAATAGGAGCTGAAATAGGTTATTTTAAACAAACTATTAAATAACAAATTATCAAAAAAATAAAAAAAAAAAAAAGGAAAAGGATCTTATGCTTCAGTAAAAATAGCAAAATGTATAAGAACTAATTAAGAAGTTGCAATAAAAATATACGATAAATTCAAATTATCAGATTAACAGAATAAAAAGAATGTAGAAAGAGAAATATAAATTTTAAAAGAAATATAACATCCGAATTGTATCGAACTATATTAAATATTCGAAACTTAAAAATGTATATATGTTGTTATGGAATATGTAGGAAAAAGTTCACTTTATACATATTTGAAAAGCTTTGAAGGAAGAAAAGTACCTGAAGATGAAGCTAAGAGAATATTTAAATAAATAATGAAGGGAATGGCTTATTTAAATAGTTAAAATATTGCACATAGAGACATTAAGTTGGAAAATATATTAATGGATGATACTAAAAATATAAAAATTATTGATTTTGGATTTGCAACTTCGTCTTTAAAAAAATTAAATGTCTTTTGTGGAACCCCTAATTATATGGCCCCTGAGATTATAGCTAAAAAAGAATATTTTGGACCTCCTGCTGATATTTGGGCTTGTGGTGTAGTTTTATTTCTCATGCTAGCTGGAAGATTTCCATTTAACGGAATCGATGATAAAAGTTTATATACTAAAATTAAATCAGGAATATTTGAATATCCTGAAAATATTTCATATAGTGCTTAATAAATGCTAAATAAATTACTTTGTGTTAATCCTTTAGAAAGAATTTCTGCTGAATAAGTTCTTTGTAGTATGTGGATTAGTCCTATGAACAAATATAAAAAAATTACTTAAGATAAATTATGATTTTATTTATATAAATGTTTTAATTACTGTTTTTTATAAAATATAATAATAATATATTTTTATTTTTGTTTATTCGAAAAAAGAAAATATAAAATATTTATTTTATATAACTTATAAAGTTTGAAAAAAAAAAAAAAAAAATATTTAACATTTTTATTATGTAGTTCTTATTATTTAATATTAAAAATTAAATATAATTTATTTTTAATATATATATATATATATAAAATGAAAATGGGATATATATAAGTAAATTTTAATTAATATTATATATTAATACTTATTTTAATTTATTATTATCTATTTATATATAATTATTATCTCTACTTTTTTATTATAACATTATTTTAATAATTTTTAATTCTATTATTTTTTTGCAATTTATATATTTAGAGATAAAATATAGTAATCAATATTACCAAAATTATTCTATTAATTATTTAAGTCTCCATATATATTTTTATAATCTCTAGAAACAGCCATCTTTTTAAAATCTTCTCAATATTATTTGCTTCTATAATTATTTTAATATTACTAAAAATATTACCTTATAACCCTATTTATTTATTAGCCTATTTAAAATTCAAAGCCTAAAAATCTATATCGTAATTTTATTAATTATATTACACATTTATTCAAATACTTCTTCCTTAATTAAAATCTCATTTTTCTTATATTGTCATGAATAAAATTTCTACTCAAATTTCTGTTTCTTTATTTATAATTATTGTTTATTTTTTTAATAAAATCAAAACTTTATTTTAAATATATTTCGATAAACTTCTTTTCGATTTCTCTATACCTATTTTACTCATTAGCTTTATAATAATTACTTAATGAATATATTAGATCATGTTAAGTAGCTTATTAATTTGTTAAAAGTGAATGCATTTTTATACTTTTTTATAAAGCCTATTTACATCTTTTACCCTAAAACAAGATTCTAAACCAAACATTTCATATAAAGCATATCTTAAATACCAAATATCACTCATTTTTTCATAAAGTTAATACCTCTAAATTTCATAACAGGCATAATAAGGAGTTTGAGTATAAACAAGGTCTGATTTATTTGTAATTTTTATAATATTTTATATTACCTAAAATATAAATGCTTTATTTTAATGCTTATATAAATAATAAGAGAAGTATTTTTTTATTTTTTAACTAATTTTATATACATTTTTTAATTTATCAGTTTAAAAAGATATTGCCATATTTTAAATCTCTATGTAAAGTATTCATATTATGAAGTTATTTTAATCTTTTTATTATAAAAAATATAGCTTTCCTTATTTCCGCTTCTGTAAATTTAGAATGGTTTTATATGGAATTATATTTATTATTATAAATCTCCTTTTCAGTGATATTTTTATTCCATTTATAAATGTCTGTTTGTAAATTATTATATAATCGAATGCTTAAGAGGCTGATTTTAAAAACTTCTTTTAATACATTATGTCTCTCTCCCTCTTTTTAACTTAGTTAGGGCATTTTTAGCTTTATCATTGTATATATATATATATATGTAACTTATTTTTGTTTTACTTTATATACTTGAAAATTCGAACCTTTACAAATTTATAGAATTGTTTTCGGAAGCTTAGAGTATTTTTTATTATTTAATCTATTTATTTTTGTTAATTATTAATAAAATTTATTTATCTATATGAATCAATATTTATGTATTTTCTTTCGATAAAAAATCTTATTTATTAATTGTTGTGAATTTACTTTTAAAATATTTATATAGAACTATTTAAAAAAGATAAAAATAAAGTATTTATCCCCTATATGATTTGAATAGTTATTATTTATAGTTTGAATGTAAAAAATAATAAGAATTTCTATAAAATAAGAAATAAATATATTTTTCAATGTTTAAATAAATAATTATATAATTGTGTAAAATAAACATAAACATAATTAATTAAACTACTATTATTTTAAATTACTTTTTTTATATTTAAATATTTAAAAAAAAAAAAAAACAAAACAAAAACATTAATTTTCAAAGACAAATAGAAACAAAAAAACAAAAAAATGAATCCAATTTAAAAAGCACTTTATAATTTTTAATTATAAATATAAAAAAATATCTAAAGTAGAGAAACAAAACAAAAAAAAAGATTTAACTAAAATTTTATTATTATTTTTTTTTTTTATAAAAAAATAAAATAAAATAAAGAAAATCATTAGCAACAATAATATTAGCAAAATAAAGTATTTTTATTTTCAGAAAATGAAAGTTAGGAATTAAGGAATGATCTATTATAATAATAGGAAACTTAAATATTTACAAAGCAAAACGATTTTTCAAATTCAGAATATTCTAGTAATTCTTATTTTAGTAAAGCCCAAAAGTTAATACATCAAAATAACTCAAATGCAAATTCGCAAAGCAAAGAATAATATACGCCTAAATTTCAAAGAAATACATCATAAGATAATTTAAATTTCTAAATTTGTGAAAGTTAATAAGTCTCGAATTTTATTTGTGAAAAAAAGAAGAGTAATTTGTTATAAGAAACATTTTAAGAATAGAAATTCTAATAAAATAAATTTTTGGAAATCCCTTAAAGTAAAATTTAAGTGTTTTCTCCAAAGAAGAAACCAGAAAAAATAATATTACCTCATAATGTTAATGTATATAAAAAATGTTTAAGTAATTTTAATGTAAATATTGATTTTAAATATTAAAAACATTCTTAGAATAATTTAAAACTTATTGATTAAAGAATAAAATTGTAATTAGATTAAAAAATACCTATTTTGAATAAAAATAATAAAGATGATTTAAATAAACTAAGGTCTGTTAGTGATAACTAGAATTATTTAAATTAAAATTCAAATAAAAAATAACAAAATTTGGAGTTTTTAAAAAATAATAATAAGAACTTAAAGCTAAACAGTCAAAATAATAATTAATTTTCTAATTTTTAATAAAAAAATAATAATTTTTTATCAAAAATACAATCCTAAAAAAGCCTAGTTTAATAAAATAAATAAAACCTTTTAAATTTGAATTTTTAGCAAAATGTAATAATTTTTTATGAAGAAAAAAAAAAAAAAAATTTATAAAAAAAAATAATAATAATTATTTTATAAAATATAAATAATAATAATAATAATATATAAGAAAATAATAATTTTATATAAGAAAATAATAATTTTATATGAAAAAATTATAATTTTTTATTTTTTTTAATAATAAAAGACTGATTTAATTAATTTAGAAAAAGAAACAACTAAATTAATAAATCTAATCAAACCAAATAAAATTTCGGCTTACAATTCCCCTGAAAGATTCCTTATTTCAGACGAAGTAAAATTTGATAGTAATTTATTTTCAAAAGAAACCTAATTTTATTCACCAACTGGATAATAAATTTCATTGAGTAATTTTAAAAATTATCCAAATACTCCTTCTCCTTAAATGAAAATTTCTAAGTAAGTTTAATAAAATAGTTTTAAATTTAGATTATAGCAACAATATAATAATACTTAATAGTAATAGAAAACTTTTCAAATAAATAAAAATTTTTAAAGAGTATAAATATTTTTATATTTTTAATCATTATTTATATAATCAGTAAAATTAAGGCATAAAAAGTTTCATTAATATTCAAAAATAATAAAATGCTTTTGAAGATTAAGCTCATAAGTTTAAATAATAAAAAATAGAATTCCTTAGTAAATATAATAGTAGAAAACAAAGTACAAAAGATATTATTCAAAATTAATCTTCTTTAACTAATAGAAAAATAAATAATAATATCAATATTAATTCGAATTAATGTCCTTTGTTAAATGCTTTGAATAAAATTTAATTATAGATAAAATAGTAAAATAACTAAAATTAAACAAAAAAACAAAATAAAGAATAAAATTAGCTTCATTCCTTTCTTAAGTAAATTTATTTAATTTATAAAGCTTTTTAAGAAAAAAAAAAAAGTAAAAAAGAAGATAATAATATATCATTTATAAATAAAAAATATGTAATTTAATAAAAAAATATTTCATATTTATTTATATATTATAAGAATAAATTGTTTTAAAAAGAAAAATTTAGTATTATTGAATAAAAAGAAAACTAAAAAAACTAATCTAATTTCAATAATAAAATATCAAATTTATAAAGTTTCAGTAAAGTAATATAAAATAAAAATATAAAAAAAACATTTATATTATAAATAGTATTGGAATAAATATAATAAATAGAAATTATATTGATAAAAAAAAGGTTATACTAATTATATTGTATATAAATAATTTTATAAGAATTAGTATTATTAACAAACCTTTATAAAGAAACAAAATATATTAGAAAAGACATTTTTTAAAAATTTATATTTATTTTTTATTTATAATAAAAAAATATAATAGATTAAAAAATAAATTTTCATTAATTATATATTTAATAAAAACTATTTTTATATTTAATTTAAAATTTATATAAAAATGAATACTGAATCAAAAAAAAAGAAATATATATATATATTTTTATATATTTATAATTTTTTTTTTCATTTTTCTATAAATAAAATTAAATTTAGTTTTATGTTTAAATATTTTTACTCTAAACAAATATAATTTTAATAATGACTATAAATAAAATTATTTATAGTATTTTTTTTTTTTTATAATTAATCATTATATTTTTTATCTTTATTTTATTATTTATTTGATTTTTGTATGGTTTTCAATAAAAATTTTATTCTAAACTAATTTATACAGATATTTTTTTAGTATATAATTTTCATATCTAAATTAAAATCATATAATATATTTTTTTATATGAATAAAAATGAAAAATAATTAACATAATTTATTTGACAAATTATAATTTTTTTTAATGTGTTATAAGTATTAATTTTTAACTTTAAAAAAATAAAAATATATTAATTATTTAATAACTTATTTTTTATTTTATTTTAAAAATATAAATTATTATAATAAATACTTTTAAACAATATTAATAGCTTAAATAAATAAAAATTATATTATATTATATTATATTTTATATTATAAATTTATATAATAATTCTTGAATTAATTTTTTATAATTTATTTTTATAATAATCATTTTTTTTTAGTATTTGAATCTATTTATAAAGAAATAGTATTTTCAAAAGTTTATTTTTTTTCAAATTCATCATCTTATTTTCTTATAGTTTCTTAATTTTATAATTATAATTAACATTATTATTACTATAATTATGATTCCTTTAGTTTTTTATTTTCATTATTATATTTAAGTAAATGTGTAAGTATTTATTTTGTGTATTTTAATCTTTTTGTCATTTCTTAATTCTTCGAATCCATTGCTTCGGAAAGTATATAATAAAATTTTTCTCCTTGTTTATTTACAAATATAACATTTTTATCTTAACTATTTAGAATTATTTCAGTTTTATCTGTAAATTGTACTTATACACTTTTATTTGAGAATTTAAACAAAATGGCATGTTTTGTATTCATAAATTTTTTAACATAAATAGAATTTTAATCCTTATTTTATTAAACATTTATTTGCAGTCCTTAAGTACTATTAAACTCCTTTTATTATTCTTCTTACAAATAATTCCTAAAATGCTACATCAAAGTAATTTTTTTTTATAAAGATAAAGGAAAATCTGCAAGAGTATATTATTTAATAACTTCTTAATTATTTTCAACTTTGCATGCATATTATATATTTTCACCTTTTGGATCTATTAGTATTTTTGTATTATCATTAAAAACAACTCCAGAAGAGCCATTTGAAAGTAAATATCCAAGTCCGTACTTAGAACTATAATCCACATAATAACAAACATAAGTTTCGTTTTTGGCCTCCTCATTAATTTTTGTTTCCTTGAATCTGTAAGTGGCCGCACTTTCAAAATATTTAAAATCGTTTGATTATTATATTTTTACTTATTGTAAATTAACACTACTAATAGCTTGATTCTTTATTTTTTCTTAAAGTTCAGTTTATTTATTTTTTATGGAATTGGTTGTTTGACTTTTATGAAAATAAACTATAACATCTTTTTATTTTGCGTTTTATTATTAGGGAGCAAATTATTTTAAAAATTGATAATTTGGTGCATTTTAGAGTGTTGAATTAGGTAAATGTTTCGGAATAACTCCACCATTATTTAAAAAGGGATGAGATAAGATTTAGTCTAAAGTAAGTCGTTTTGAAGGATCTTATAGAAGAATATTTTAAATTAAATTTTTAGCGTTTTCATTTATTTAAATATTTTCAGGAAACGAATAATTATTTTATTTTATTTTTTTATATGTGGATTTAACTTCCTAAGTTTCAAAAGGTGGCCTTCCTATTAGTAATGTATATATAATGACTCCTAAAGACCATATATCAACTTCGTATGAATGTCCTACTTTACCATCTAAAATTTCAGGAGCAATATAATTTGGAGTACCACATATTGTACGTTTTTTTTCTCCGTCAAATTCAAGTTTAGTAGCTAGACCAAAGTCTCCTAATTTAATTTCCATTTTTTCCCCAATAAATAGGTTACCCAATTTAAGATCTCTATGTATTACTCGATTAAAATGAATATATTTTAAGGCATTTATTATTTATACCGTATAATATTGTGTTTCTAAATCAGATAAACGTTTTCGTCTTTTGATTAATTCATTTAATGTTTAATAAGGACATAATTCTAATAATATATATACGTTATCATTGTCTTCAAATACATGCTCGAATTTAACTATGTTTTAATTATGAAGACTTTTATGTATTTTTATTTCTGATACTAGTTTTTATCGAGAACGGTTTTTTTATAAAGTGCTTTTTGGCATTATTTTAGCTGCCATTATTTTTTTTGTTTCTATGTTTGTGATTTAAAAGCATTTTGCAAAACCACCTTTCCCAAGCAAATTTCCTTGTAAGTATTTTTTTATTATTGTGTCGCCGTTTACTGTTTATATTTTCTCTTCTATTATTTATTATTGTTATTCACCTTCATCTCCATTTTATCTTAACATTTTTGTTGATTTTTTTTTTTTTTTGATTATTATTAAGTAAAATAAAGTGATTTAAGTTAATTATAAAACATATATATAAATGTATAAATACAAATTAGAAAATATTAGAAATATAAATAAATTAAATTTTATATTATAAAGTTATTAATTAACTATATATGTTTTTAATTTATATATTCTTGATTTTTTTTTAAAAAATATTTTTTATATATTGAAATATAAATTCCTTTTAAATCATATAAAAAACTTTTAAGTAATTAAATATAAAACATTGATTATGAAAAGCTGATTTTTTTTTGAAAAAAAAAAAGAAAAAAATTGGTTTATATAAAATATATTAAATAAATATGTAATTTTTATTATAATAATTAAATATTTTAATCATAAAATTTCAAATTTTTATAATTTTATATATGAATATATAATTTTTATTTTATTTTAATGCAATAAATATTTATATATTTTTTTATTATATTTTTTTTTGATAATAATCATAATATCATCATTCGAACATTTTTTCTAAAAATCCTTTCTCTTCTTTCTTTGCTTATTATCTGCTTATTCCTCCAAATGTTTAAGTAGAATTACCCATATATTATTATTAATAAGGATATCCAACCTAATTAACTATAGGTTATCCATAGGAAGTTCCAACAGTTTAAACAAGTGGTGCTCCTACAGTCTAAACATAAGATGCTCCTACATTTTGTACTGGAATAGTAGTAGTTCTTACTTAAGAGCTAACTAATTAGACGGGTTACTATACTGTTGTGTATACTTATTATTAGTATACAGGTTATTAGACAACGACTTAAGATTAAGTTAAGACTGGTTAAGTAACATATACTTAAGATTATTAGGCTTCTTGTACAGGTTAGTGAACAATTTGTTTTTCTATGGCTTAATATTCTACTCTTTCTTATAGTCTTTCTTGAGGAACGTATTCTATATATCTATCTTAATAGACTTAAGGAATGTATTCAGTTTAGTATTCTACAGCATAATAGTCAGTGACTTCTTTTCTTTAGGAACATATTCTACTCTTATACTGCTTCATATTCAACTATTACTTTTTCATAAGGAACATATTCGATTCTGGATTCACCTTTAATTACTTCTCTTTAAATGGATGAAGAGACTTAAATTGCAGGTTATTATTATACTTATGAATAGATCATAGGTTATTAAACGATAGTTGGTTAGTTGTAAATAGCAGGTTAAGAAGTAGCTTACATGGGAAATTATTATCCTAATTATGCTTACTATGGTTAGGATTAGCTAAAGTTTTATCCTTATAATTATTATTAAATACTTTATCCTTAGAATTAGGCTTAGTTTTATTAAAGGGTATTAGCGTTGTTGTTAGGGTTGATGCTTTAGTTCTTGTCTTGTACAGGCTTTTATTATTCAGGTTAGTCGGAATTTCTTTTCATTTTTATTTTCTGGTTTTTTTGTTTTGCTTTTAATTTATTTTTTATTTCTCTCAAGTTTTTTTTTTAAATATTTATAATATTTTTTTTTTTTTTATTTATAAATAAAAATTATGAAACATTTAATTTATGTGGTTTTCAAATATGAGAAATGAAATTATTTTATATTGGTTATTAAGAAAATAAATAAATATTTAATTACATAAAAGAATATTAAAAATGATTAATAAAAATAGTAAAAATAATAATTTTATTATATTTAAATAATTATTATTAAAGGTTATTAATTATCTCATTCAAAATTGTTTTATAAATTTTATAAGAATTAAATGTTATTAAAAAAATTAAATTTTTATTAAGCATTTTTTTAGAAAAATAAAATAAAATGTTTAAAATGTTAAGAAATTAATTCAGTTGAATACAGATGAAAATTATAAATATAATTTTTATGGTATTTAATCTATTAATAATTTTATTATTTAAATATAAATTTCTAACTTTTCGAATATTATTTATATTTTATTAATTTAATTTAAATAATTTTAAATTAAAAATATAAAAAACAGAAATATTATTATTTATTAAAAGACGTATAGCTTAATATTTAATATTTAGTTAAAATATGATAATAATTAATATTAAATATATATAAGAAATAATTTAAAATTAAATAAAGTATATATATATATATATATATATATATATATATATATATATACATTATTTATACTATTAAAAAAAAAATTAAATTAAATATTATTTTTATTAATATATAAAATAAAATTCTGTTAGAAAGTATAGCTCTTAAAATCTAATAATATAAATATTAAAGTTAACCATTAAATTTTAATTAAAGATTATTGTTCTATATTTTTATTATTTGAAATGGTGAATATATATTTATTTTAAAATAAATATTTATAAACATAATTAGTATTTGAGAAAATTATAATAAGTAATAATTCGCAGACATATATTAATTAAATAAATTTATAAAAAATAAAAAAATAACTAAAATAAATTATTTATACAACTATATTATAAAAATAAAAAGAAATATTTATTAGTATTTAAATTAAATAAATAAAAAATTATAAACATAAAAAGATATATATTTAATGTTAACAAAATTTTTGAAATTCAACATTAAAAATTTTCAATTTAGATATTAATTAAGTTATAATTTTACATTAACTAATAAAGAAAAAAGAAGATAAAACAAAGAGCTTGAATATAATGCAATAAAATAAATAAACGAACTTAGTACTGTTGCATAATAAGAATAATATACATAATAATAATTAGAATTATTAATAGTTGAAAGAGAAGCATAACTTTAACCAATATTAAATCAAAAAAAAATCCCAAAAGACGCTTTATTTTTCTTTTTGACTTTTACTTCACCAATCTTATTTGGATCAGGATATGTATTTTATCAATTTTATAGTTAATCAGCTTCAATTTTTACAATTTCAATAATGACTGGGGTTATTAAATATATAGGCTTTCATTAATCATTATAGGTTTATAAATAAAAAATATGCCGAAATAAATTATTTATAATTAATAGGCTGCAACTCATTGGGGATTTTTAATTTAATAGCATGATTTATAAACAGATTATATTAAATCAAGCCCTTATATTCGCAGATATTTAATTTTAAGTTAAATAAATTAATTTATGTTATTAATATAAAAAAAAAAAAAAATTAAAAAGCCACATTACCTTTATTTGCTATTTTGGGTAATATTATGAATATGATATATGGAATGCCGGTTTTAGGAATATAAAATTTTGCTTGTATATAAATTATTTTTGGAATATAATTATGTAAAATTAGAAAATACAGATATATATATATAACAAAAAAAAATTATATTTTATAAATATGCCTTATTTTTTTTATAGATTTATAAGGTTTAGATAATTTAGCTTTCAAAAATTAAACATGTCCTTAATGGTATTATAGTTTAAAATTGTATTTATCCGTTTTATTAATGATTAGTTATGGGATTTTATTTGCAACCTATTTTAATTATGATAGCTAAATAAAAAATTTAAAAAAATAAGAACCAAATCCTTATTTATAGTATATGCCAAAAGCACAATGAAAAACTTTTTTTTTAAGATATTAATGGAATTAAATTAATTTAAGGAAAGTAAATAGATAAAAATAAATTTTGTAATTGAATTTTATTTTAATTTATATGTAAAAGCAAAATTTAATATTAAAATATATTAATACTACTTTAAATATAAAAATAATATTAATGAAAAAATGTATTTTATTTTAAATAATTTTTATTATTTTTTTTTAATAAATAAATTATAGTAATTTGAGTTAAAATATTTATAAAATTTTAGAAATATTTAAAAATCGATTTTTTTGCGTAAAATTTTATTATTTATTTATTAAATTAAATTTACGTAAATTATACAATTAAATTAATTATTTAATTTAATATCATTTTTAATGTTTATTTTTATATGATAAAATATATAAACTCTATAATCTGAATATATTATATCTGATTGTATTATTTATTTAATAATTTAAATTAATTTTTAACTATTTAAAGAATAAAAACAATATATTTTCTTTTTTATTTATATATACTTTTTTAAAAAAAGTTAAAAATTAACTATTAAATTTTATATATAATTTTTTGTTTTTGTTTATATTTTTAAAAAAATGAATATCATATAAAATAATATTAAAAAATAAAATCAAAAAGTTCAAATAAAAGGTGATATTACTTCGATTTTAAGTAAAAATAAATTATAATAACTAAATTTTATATTTTTATATATAACAAAAATGAAATTAAATAATTATTTAAAATTCAATTATTTTCATTTATTTCAAAATTAATTTTTATTTTGTCAAGATTTAGGGTGTTATACAACTAAAAATTCATCTATTGCAGAAAGAATCAAAAAAATGTATATAAATCAACCAGAATCAACCAAAAACAGTAATAAGACAAATTGTAATTTAGATTAAAAGTAAAATTTGAAGGAACTTATAGATAGTTTTTATTTAAAAAAATAAAAATCTCCATAATTAAATATACACAATAAAGCAAATTAACTAAAAAATAATAATACATATTATCTTAATTAATAATAAGGTTATTAATAAATGAAGAAAATCATAAAAAATAATATTAATTAAATAATTATGAATATTCCTAACAAATTAGAAAATTAAAATACAAACGATATTAATAATACATAAATATAATCAAAAAACAAAATATAAAAAAAGGTAAAAAAAATAAAAATAAATTTTAATATATAATATAAATACGAGTTTATAAATATTATATATATATATATTCTTTATTCTTCATTTTCTATATTTTAATTTATTTTTTTAATTAGTAAAATCAAATATATTCTCTATCCCCTTCTTAATTATAATTAATGAAATAATTTGAAAAATAATAATAAGCTAAAAAAACATTTTAAAAAACTAAAAATTAAGAACTATAAAATTCATATATAAATTAAAAAAAAAATCAGCAATAATAAAAGGCAATATATGTCTGAATAACTCAAGCGAGTTTTTATAAAATTACTAAAAAAATTTCAAAGAAAAAAGTTAAAAAGATTATTAATTTTATAATTATTAAAATACATTATATTCCTTAAAAAATACACAAAAAATAAACGCATCCTAATTTAGTTAAATATATAATCCAAGTACTAATAAAAGTAACATTATTTAAAATAATTCGAACTCTTTATTAAAGAAAAATAATAGTAATACGAGCAGTAATAGTTATAATATAAATAATAGTGGTATTATTTAATAAAGAGTATTATAGTTTTCTCCTTTAAAAACTAAGATTTTATAATAGCAATAATAAATATGTAATTAATAATAACTTTTAACTAGTGGTAATAAAACTAAAGTAAAAAACATTTTGCCTTTGAATTCGATCAAGAAAATACCCAAAATAAATAAAATAATAATGGAAATAATACAACTAAAAATTTTATAAATAAAGATACTTTTACTTATGATTTAGTTAAAAAAGACTTTCTTAAAAATTTAGAATTTTTATGGAAAGACCCTAAATGTTAAGAACTAGATAAATTATTGATTGAAATTCCCGACTATTTCCATAATAATTAATAATAAGTATAGGAAAATGAAAATAATGAAAGTAGAGAAATCGAAGTATAATAAAACTATGATAAAACCGCAAAATTCAAAGAAGAATATTTAGTCGGAAAATAAGTTGGGGAAGGTGCATATGCAACTGTAAGGGTAGCTTTTAATAAAATTTATAATAAAAAAGTAGCTATTAAAATATATGAAAAATAAAGGATATCTGATGCAAACAGAAAAAAGTCAGTCCGAAGGGAAGTTCTTATTTTATAGTAATTATGTCATTAGAATATTATTAAAATTTATGACACTATAGAAACTAATAATCATGTCAATATTATAATGGAATATATTTCTGGATATTCTATTTATGAGTATTTAAAAGTTCAACCAAATAAAAGATTAAACGAAAATGAAGCAAAAAGAATCTTTAAATAAATTATTTCCTCAATTGAATATTGCCATTCCAAATAAATATGCCATAGAGACCTTAAACTTGAAAACATACTCCTTGATGAAAACAATAATCCTAAGTTAATCGATTTTGGTTTTTCGACATGTATCCCTAATGATAAAAAATATAAAATGTTCTGTGGAACACCCTCTTATATGGCCCCAGAAATTGTTAATAAATAAGAATATTGTGGACCTCCGGCTGATATTTGGGCTTTAGGAGTACTTTTATATGTTTTATTGTGTGGAACTTTTCCTTTTAAAGGTATATTAATTTATTTTTTGTTAATAAAAAAAAAAGTATTTAACAAATATAATTTTTAGGTTAAACTGATAAAGAATTATATAAAAGAATAAATAAAGGAGAATATAATTAACCAGATTTTTTATCAATAGAATCAAAATAATTCATTAAATGGATTTTAACTGTAGATGCTGACTAAAGACCTTCTGCAAGTGACGTAAATATATGTATATATATATATATATATTTATTATTTTTATATATATTTAATTTTTATAAATATTATATTGAAATATTTTTTTTTTATTAGCTTTAATAATATTTCTGGGATACAAAAAAATAAAAGGAAGATTAATATAATTAAAGCTTTTATTTGTAATTTTAAAATTTTCAAAACTCATAGTCTGATGGAATTATTTAAAGACCTATAGCTAATGGAGGAGGTAGTTCAGGAAATACAATTCAGACGAATAATTATGTTAAATAAAATAGTCCAAGAAATAAAGTTGATTTATCTCCTAATAATTATTAAACAAATAAAAATATTCTTAATAAAGAAAATAATAATAATATTCCTAAACATCCATAATGTAATAATAATTTTTTGTTTTATCCTAATAAAAATAATGCATAAATTCCTAACAAAAATAAAATTAATTTAAATACTAATAATACTAATAGTCCTGTAAATAAACCACCTTTGCCATAAACTACAAAAAATATAGCAGAAGACTATTTTATGAGCAATAATTATTAAGAATTATTGTAAACAAATAAATAAAGAAATAAGTATTCTTAAGAATATTAATAAAAAGACTGCACTTTTAATTCCGAAGGAAATATTAATTTTAATGGAATAACTAATATAATAAATAAAAGTAATAATCCGTTTTAGATTCTAGGATAAAAAGAAATTATTTAAAGTGTTGATTAGGATATATTAAATACTCTAGTAACTTAATATTAAAATAGATATATATAAATATATTTATATATATATATATATATATATATATATATATATATATATATATAATATATATATTTATAAGTATATATACATATACAACTATATTTAATAAAAGATTTGTATGGGTTATAATAGTGATATAGAATAATTAATAAAAAGTGTTTAAAATCCTTAAAGTCATATTTGTAATATATATAAAAAAATTTATAACTAAAAGATTTAAACTAATAATTATAATTAAACTATTTACCCAAATTCTTATATTACATCAATTGGATCAACGAATTCTACTTAAATATAAAATAAAAAATTAAGTAACTAAAATAAAAATATTTATATTATTTTTTTAATTAAACAAGATCATAAAAGATAAATAAATTTAAGTAAAGAATAAACATTTAATTAAAGTTATAATAACAAAATAATTAATAGTGTTAATAAAAGTCGATTTTTTTAAAATAATACATCTAATATTTTAAATTTAAATAATACAACTTTTAATAAAATAGCAGACTATGAAAATAAAGATTAGTTTTATTGATAATATTTTATTTACAAAAAAAAAAAAATATTAATAAAATCATTTTAAAGTTTTATATAAAAATATGTAAATACTAATTTTTTTTTTTAAAAAAAAAAAATTAAATAAATATTTCATTTAACTAATTAATTTTAACTCATATATTAATCAAAATCAACAATATATAATTTAGTTCCTATTTTTATATTATTATTTAATGATTCTATCATTTCTTATATATCGGGTTTAATTTAACTTAGTTTAATCTAAGATAAAACCTATTCAAGGACAAGATAATGGAACATTTTTTAAGAAGAATTTTAATTCCATAAAGAATCTTAAAATAAAATCTAGTATTAATCACATTTAATTTATATAGAAATATTTGTTTAAATCTAAATATGAAATTATATAATTATCTTTGCCATATCATCTTATTCAGCTGTTTTTTTAAATATAATTGTAGAAGGTACATCTTCCTTTATAAAATCTTAAAAAATAACATAATTATCTTTTCCATCATTTAAATTCCTGTTTTCATTTACTCCAATTACAAAAAAATTCTAAATATCATATAGATTTGCAAATTTATCGTTTGGTTTATTTTCTCTTATATTCTTTATTTTTATTTCCGTATTAGATTATTGCATCGTATTTAGGCTTTTTTTTAGTTTTTAATAAAAACTTGGTTCTAGTATATCTTCTAATAATTCATAATCATATTCTTATAATGCAGTACAGTATTAATTAAATAAAGAAAAAATATTTTTGCTTGATAATTATTTTTCGTCTAATTTTAAAATTGTCTTTAGGTTTTAGTCTTTTAAATATTCTTAGTTTTCTATGTTTATTTCGTCAAATTTCCATGGAAAAATCAAGTTTTATAAAAATAATTTATAATCTAATATTGTATCTTGACTTTTTTATTAAGGTTTTTATATATTATATTATTAAGGTTTTTATATATTATTTTATTATATGGGAATTTAAAATTCTTTTAATTAAGGTTTTTGTATTTATTAATTGGAGTGTTATGTATATTATTATTAAATAGCCTATTTTTGAGAAAATTAAATATTTCTAGGCTAATCTTTTTACTTATTATTGGCTTTTTTTTAAGGTTGTTATTAATTTTAGGTTTCAACTTAAATTTTCCTTTATAAAAGTTAATCTTCTAGAGTTAAATTTCTATTAATAGATAGCTTTTAAACGTTTTTTTTTTTAGATGTAAAAAAATAAAGTATAGATTTTTTAATCATTTGTTTAATATTTATTTATTTTTATACTTTTATATTTTTAACAAAAAAAACAAAACAAAAACAAAAAAAACTAATAATTAAACATATAAATGCTCTTTTCATTTATCAAAATTTTTTATTGATTATTATTATTATTTATTCTCAGAATTATCAATATCAGATATCTCTTCTTAACTCATTTCTTCAGATTCCATACTTTAGCTTTAATCATAGCATTTAAAATTTGATTAAAATTCAATATTATTACTTTCAATATTTTAATCATTTTCATTTTAATTATTAGTTTTGTTAATTTGCCCTTAACTTTAAATATATTTAAGTAATTTTTAATTCTCAAATTTATTATAAACTAAACAACTAATTATAAAAAGAATCAAAAAGATAATAATTATAAAAACTGATATATAGGCAACTAAAAGTCCATTATTTTTGAAAAAAGAAATTAGTTTTATTATAATTTATAAGATAAAGCGAACCCGATTCTATTCTTTTCCAAATCAAATACCGTATAATATTTTTTCATAAAAGCATCTCCTAATAAAATAATATTTCCAATAGTATATTCATCATTTTAATCTTCCTATATAGACTAAAAATATAGTACACATTTTTTCGAAGATATCCTAAAATAGCATTTTTCTATATAATCTTCTGGTTTAAATTCTAATTTAAGTTTCTTTTCTTTATCTGCTAACCCAATATATAAAGTAGGGAATTTATCAGAACTATCACATACTATATTAACTACTTATTAATTATTATTTAATTACTCTACACTACATTATAAATTATATTAATTATTAAAAAGCTATAAAAGCTAATTTATGTCGTCAAATGGCATTATTATTTTAGTAGTTCCACTATCTAATACAACTGATTTACTTAAAAGATTTAATTTATGTACTTTTTCTTCAAATTATAAACCTATACCTGTCAAATCTATGCTCCAAAATTCCTCGCTGTTAAGATCTATGTATTTAATTTTATCTAAAGCGTATTCTTACTTGTATCCACCGATTATTAAGGCACTATTTCCTTAACAACTAGCGTCATTTAAGTATAATGAAAATATCATTTTATCTATTATTCCTTATTGCTTCATAGTCCATAAAATTGTTGTATTAAATTCGCTTGCTTTTTATCTTCCTAAGCCTTTTTTTTATTTTATTACATATATTAAATTTTTTTTATATATAAATTTAAAACCTAAAAGTCCTTGTCCTTAAATAATGTTTAAATCTTCAACATTTTCAACTAATAAAAATTAATATGAAAATCCGATTTAATCTTGTTCATTTACATATATTCTATCTTTTACACCATATCCTTATATTTTACCTATTGAGTATACTATTTCTTTTCTTAATATCTCTTTTTCATTTTAATCATTTTTTAATAATTTACATTAAGTACTTTTTTTACAATCGTATTGTTTCCATAGTTTATGAGCTTTACATTAACTACAAGATATATCCGGAATCCATAATTCAGTGGATCCAGTATCAATTATTAAATTAAAAGCATCTTTATGAGTTCCGAAATACATTTCGGTATCATAATGGATATTATGTATATTTTTCAATGGTAATTATAAGTTAGTTTGGAGATTTCGTTTACATATTTTGAAATTAAGTAGTTTGTTTTAGGTTTAAAATGTTTATATGGTAATTAAAAATAATATATAATTTTAAAAGAAAGAATTAAATATCATTTATAATTTTATATTTAAAAATAATTTAAAATTAATATAAATAAAATAAAATGTTTTTTAAAAAATAAAGAATTCTACTTGATATACTTAAAAACTATGAATTATAAAAATTTTTATTTAAATTTCTATAATCTAATACATAAAATCAACAATGGAAATTTAAATATTTATATAGACAAAATAAAAATTATAATTAAATATAAATGATAAAAATATCTGTTTTATAAACAAAAAGTAAAAAGAAAAATAAAAACAACAATAAGTATTAAAAAAGGAAAAATATTAAATTTTAAAAAAATATGAATTATGTATTATTAAAATAATAAAATAAATTATTAAAAAAATATATTTGATAATTTAATAAATATTTATAATTATATATATTTTTATATTTATAAAATAAAATAAAATAAAATAATATAAAATAAAATAATTATTATATAATATAATTTATTTTTTATTTGCTCACCAAAAAGGGCACCAACCCATATAAGCTTAGCAAATATTTTCATGAGAAGTAGCCTAATTTATTAATTTATTTACTTATTCAACATAAGACAACTATTCATTTTCTTTAAAATCTTTTCCGTTTAGTTTTTTTTTAATTCTATCCATTACTTCTAGCGCTTTTTTATTTATAATTTCTTAAGGTTGTTCTTTTTCTTCATCTTCATAATATTGTTATTCTTTTTCTTTTTTAAAAGATAAAGGAGGTTTATCTTCTGTTTTATTTTTTTAAGTTTATTTCATAGCTTTTTTAATTGCTAAGGAAGTTCCTTATTAAATAATACTTCCTAAATAATTCTATTATTGATCATTTTCAATTAAACTGTTTTTTTATTAATCCTTATCTTAGTTTTTATTTCCTTTTGTTTCAGCTATTTTATTATTTCCTTAATCATCTCCAGAAATAGCTATAAGCCTCCAATTAATTAAAGGATCGTAAACAAAAGCTTCCAAAACTGCAATTAACGATTCTTTATTTTCCCTAATCACTTTCATTACCAATTCGCATGTATTTCTATAATTTCCAACTATTCCACACGCTTCCATTGCATTTACAAGCATCCTTGTTAACCTAAAAGGGACTCTTTCTGGGAATTTTTCTCTTCTCATAGCCACTTCGAAACAATCTCCGAAATCAATATGCACAATTTTACCTGTTTATCTCTATAACATAATATTAGATGGATGTCTATCCCCTAATCCCAAAATATACCCTGCTATTGACATTGTAGCCAAAGATCTGGTATAATTAGTTCTTCTTTCTAACCAAATTTCACTATTAGGACTTTTTAACCAGAGAATTTTTTTTAAATCTTCCCCTTTAGTATTTTCTATTATATGTCTAAAAATCTCAACTTTATTTGGCAAAGGAAGTGCACTGTAATTAGTGCAAAATTAATCCATTAGAGACATTTCTGGATTTTCTCGAATATTATAAGCTTTCCTATATTCTTTTATAAGTGATTATAATGTATCACAATTATGTACCCAACCGATAATTCCTGTATTAATAGATAATGGTATTACACTATATCTAGTAATATTTAAGGCTTTTTTTTCTGTTTCAGGATTATTATGTAAAAGTCGATTAACTAAAGCGAATAATTGCATAACTCTTTCATCTTATCTAATATCTTCTCTTCCTTTTAATAAAAAATGATATTCTTTGGAATCACTACCATATATAAAAAGTTTTCTAGGGTGCATTTTGGAAAAAAGAACGTCTAGTTTAGGCTAGAAACAGCTTATTTTTATCACTGGACGCGATGGCTTATATAAACCAGGGATTGAAATTTCGCAATTTTTAGTTTCAAGTAATTTAGGGGATACATTTTCTAAATAGACGTAATCTAAACTTTCCAACTAATGATTTATTCTTTAATAAATTTTATAGTATATATCAAAAGCCTAACATAAGCAGATTTCGTTTTCTGTAGTATTGTATCTTTGAAGCCAGGCTTCGGCTTCAAAAACTTCAGCGCCGAAATTTTAGTGAAAGGAAATTTCACTTAAAGATTCAGGTTACATTGTCATCATTTCATGTAGTCCTAAAAGTACTTTTATCAAATGTTAATGAGAGTTTTTGCCTTAGAGGAATGATTCCCAGGCTTCCTTTATACCTTCATGCCATTGCTCTTTGAATAAAATTGCCGTTCTGTTTAATTCAGCAGATATTAACATAGCTTAGTTAACTAAAGTAGGCGAATGAGTCTTAATATCAGAAATTATTTGATTTGCAGCCTATTAACGGCCCTAAGTTTTAGATTTACAAGCTACCGTTAGGGGATATATAAGAGCCTGAGGATGATGATTAGCTATATGTATTAGTAGTTGATGTAGAAGTCTTTATATGTCTTTTTTTGATATGGAAATTCTTGCTATTATTTAAGGTACGACTTCTATCCAAGCACGAATGTCGATTTATTTATAGTCTTCAAGAAATTTATTATTCACTTCTTCTAGTTCACCATATTCGAATATTATACTTAATAAACGGAGGGAATCTTAGAATAAGTAAGGAGATTTATGTTCCTAGGAAGCACCTAAAGATATACTTTTCATAAAACCCTCTAAAGCATTTTTTATGTATTATTGCTTTTTTTCTTCTTGGTTTTCTCCTAAGGAATTATGGGCGATGTTTATGGCATCGAAATTTAATAAGGCGTAATGATGCCAGGTTTTATAATAATCTGCTTTAAAGTTTTTAGATGATTAGTAAAAACGTTCGATTTTTTCAATAATTTCAGGTTAACTTAAATCTTCAGCCTTTTTAATTTAAATTAATATTAATATAATAATATTATATATATATAATATTTAATATATTTTTATTTATTTTACTTTATCTCTTAACCAGTTTCCCATTTTTAAAAACATTTTTGCTGTTAGTTTTTTATCTATTTAATTTTAATTTTTTTATAAAAACTCGTCCATTCTTTCAAATGTTTATTATTCTTTTGCTGTACACATTTAATAACTACATTCTAGATTCGCGAGTACTACTTTCGGTGGATAATCAAAAAATTCAATAGCACCTGGGTCTGGATTTTATTCTTTCATTAATTCGTCAAGACTTTTTTAACAGATTTTCATTTGATTTCCTTTTAAAGCTAATCTACAAAACTTTAACCATCTGTTTTTAAAAAAATATTAATTTTATATCTATAAATATATTTCTTACGTATCCATATTATCCACTTTTGATAATAATAATTATCTTACGGATAAAATATTTTACCAAGTGTCAATATCTTTTGGATTTCCATTTAATCTGTCAATCCATACATCTTATAGTTATTTTTTCTTTTGTTCAAGGTCTTATTATAAATAAATTTTAGTCAATCCTTCTCTATTTTCTTTCTAAGCTTATTTAACTTTGTCTTCAAATTCTTTAATTTCAATAATTTCCTACATTTCAAATAATTACTATAACCTCAAAATACTATCATAAGCTCTATTATAACTTTCTAACAAAAGACCACTAACCTAACTATCTAATTTAAGAATAGATTCAGAAATATATTACCTAGCATCTTCAAATTAAGCCTTTTAAATACACAAAGCTGCATTCCAGAAATTTTTATCAGGATAATCATCATTTACTTATTCTGTATATAATTCAAGTTAATCCCATTTACCTATAAAATAAAAAAAAAAAAAAAAAAAAACTAATTTTTTTTTACCTAAATGCATTGCTGCATTAGCAGCCAAATGCATGACCTATTTTCTATTTTCCATATTTTTTTCATCTTCTGTACTTTTAATTAATTTTTCCCAATCTGAAAGTGCATTCAGACATCTCATTTTCGGCACAAAAAAATTCTATCCAACTTAATTTAATTATCTTACTCTATAATCATCCAAGGCATTTTCCCACTAGTGTAATCTTTCATACCAGCTCATATTCTAATTCATTCCCAATTAATTTTTTACAATATTAAGAAGTCCGTTAGCCGCTTCCCTCTACCCTAAATTTGTATATAAGGAAATTAAAATTTCTATTGTTTCTTCATTTGCAGTTTCGAATTCATGTTCTCGATAATAAAGTGCCTTAGCATAAGCCATACATCTTTCTGCTAAATCTCCTAAAGTTGAATTATCAATTTATAAACCATCCTTATCGTGTTGCATGAATTCGGCTAAATTAAGAATTGTTTAAAGAATATTTATTGGAATATTATCTGCGTCTTAATGTTGTGGGTTGATAGCTTTTGTGAGTTAGTTTATTATAAATTCTTTATCTTTATCTCTCAAAAAACTCCATACACAGGCAAACGATATATTATATAGTTCCGTTTGTAGCTCTTCGTATACTTCTGCTAGTTAATGACATGGGGATAATATTAAATTAGGAGATTCCTTTAGTAGTTCTACAGAAGTCTTCCTTATCCATTAATTCCAGTCTTCTTTTGATGTCAAGCTTGAAGTGTCGAATACTTTTATGAACTTCTCATTTACCATTTTTCGGTATATTCCGTTATTTGATTCAGTGGTATATGGAGGCTATCTCTATATTTATTCAACTATATTCTTATTTTAATATTTTTTTATAAATATAAATATATATATATATAATATTTACAGGATATTCATTTTCTAATTAAGAAGAAACGTCATCTAAATTTCCATTATTTAAAAATATTTCAATACAACGAGAGTATTAATTATGATGAATATTACAATTTTTAATAATTATGTTTACTTTAGGTAAATAAACTAAAAATTAATTTCTATATTTATAAATAAATACAACAATAGTGTCTAGAATTTAATTATTGGTTACTTAGTCGTTTTTTCCATCATTTAAATAATTCAATATTGAATCAACTATTAAAGATAAAAATTAAATTGTAGAAGGACAATATAAAGCTAAAGTTTTAAAAAGTTTCACAATTTCAACTTTTACTTCTGAATGCGCATTTGAATGATTTTTATTTATAAATTGACATAAAAAAGGAATTATCAAATGAAGATTAGAATCTAATAATTCGGCTAATTTCATATAAATTTTAATCATTTTTTTAGAAAAATCAACTATTTCAGCTTAATTATCGAGTTAAGGTTTATTTATTACATTATTTATTAGACGAATTATGGGCTCCATTTTATGCCTAAGATTAATTTTTTATTAATCTATTAGATTTTCTAATATTTAGAAACAAATTTTTTAATGTTTAACTTCTTTTCCATATTCCAAAAATATATTTAAAATTGGATCTATATATGCTTAATCATAATGGACTCCTTTTTTTTTATTTAAATAAATTGTAAAAAAAATATAAATATATTTTTTTGTTTTCAAAAAATAAAATACCGCAATGTTATATTATTTTCTAAATTAAATCTAATAAACTTTATCTTAAATTTTCTTAAGAAATTATTTTCGTAAATACAGGAATTATTATGTCAAGGAAATTTTTTGTTCTATTTTTAAGAACACCTAAAAATAAAAAAATTATTTTAGAAATATATTATAATTACCAATAATGCATGTAAGCGTATTTACTGTAAGATCATGATGTTAACTAAGGGAATTATCACATAGAATTTTTAATAAAGCCTTAATAGTTACTCTAGAATAATAATCTTCATCATTTAAAGAAATAACAGTAGGCGCTTAAAGTAATACTTTAATTTCTTCATCATTTTCTTGTCTATTATTAATTTTATCAATTTAAATTTAATCTCTTAATTTGGAATCTTTTTTAGCAAATATAGTACCATTTACACTGTTTTTGTTGTTCGTTTAATTTTGATTAGATTCAGCTTAAATATTTGCCAATTTTAAAAACAATTTTTTCTATTTAAAATTTTCTAAAAGTATAATATTCTCATAATATTAATGTAATTATTTTGTCTTTTTTTATTTAAATATATATATATATTTTTTTAATAAATACTAAATTATATGATCCTTGAAGTTATTTGGCGTTTTTGAATTTTTCGAAAAATTTAAATTTCTTCTTTAATTATTTACTTACAATTGAATTAACGATTTCATTATTATCCTAATTATTTATTAATTTGAACTTATTTTTTAATTTATCCACTACTTTTTTATAATAAAAATTATCTATGGCACCTAAACATCCTATTAATCTCATACATTATTATCTCATTTCTAAATTTACTTCATTTTTCATTAATCCCAATATAATTTCTAAAAAATTTGGATATTTATAATAAGGTAAGACAACAAATCCTGTACATTTTATAATATCAACAAAAGACTTTACTGCAGCTTCCCTTTTTGAAGTAGAAGATTTATCTTACATAGCCTAAAGTATTATAGGAACAACTTCATCAATATAAAGGAGCATATTTTATTCTCCTAAATTTCCTAATTGACTGAATGCTTTTAGAAGTTCAGGTATCATATTATTTGTCATATTTGGATCATTCAAAAAATTAAGCAAAATATGAGCTATCGACTCTGAATGTGATTTTACTATATCTGGGCCGTTTTTAATAAGACAAGTTAAACTACTTAATAAGTTTATCATTTATTTTTCATTTTACATCTTATTTTTTATTTTACTTTTTTTTTTTATATTAATTTTTTACTTCATCAAATGCTAATTATGATAAAAACTCAAACAAAGTTTTTTTTAAAAAAGGAACTATATCTGAAGGATTATGTTTGGAAAGTCTACAAAGAATAGTTAGTGCTAATTATTGAACATTTCTTTTTTTTTATATTTTTTTTGTTATTAAAAAAAATAAAATATTTCATATAATATTTTTTACATATTACTATCATTCACACATAAAAAAAGCTTCTTTAAATAATTAGGTTCATTTAAATATTAATCGAAATTTTCATTCAAAGAAGATAACATAGTTTATCTGATTTCATCTTCAGGGTCACTAATAGCTACACTCATGAATTTTTCGAGAATTTCATACATAATATTTTTGGAGATTTATTATTCTCTTTTTTTTTTTACATATAATAAACATCCTGCTTTTGCTGCTGCTTTTCTTATTATTTTATTATTTTTATCATCCAAATAGTCCAGGACATTATCTTTAACAAAATTAGCAAGTTCATTTTCATATTTGGAAAAGTTAAAAGTGGATAAAGTTTAAATTGCATTAGCTATTGATTTTTCATCATTTTATTTGTTTTATTCATTTATTTAATTTAAAGCTTTTAAAAAATTTTAATGTTCTTCTTTTCTCTCTTATTTTCTTGATAAAAGACTCTAAGGAATGGTATTCTTTTATTTCGAAAGAACAGTTATTATACAAAGTAAAAGCTTATATTAAATACTTTAGGTTAAGTCTATTTTTTTTTTAGTTAATTCTTTACTATTCTATTATTAATCTTTTTAAAAAAAATAAGTCTTCTATATCTGCTTTAAAAAATCAATGCTTTGAGGGTATAAACCATTAAATAATATATTATTTATCAAGCTATCTTCATCAATTATTAATTATTAATATTATGCGTTAAATACTTTCAGAATATTCTGCAAACATAAAATTCTAGAAGGTATATAAGGTTTTCTATCTATCAGATCTTATCGGATAGTCCTTGTTACTAGTTCTATATTTTTAAATACTATATTTTGTTAAGCTTCATCTAATTTAGTATAAACACCTCCATCTAAACATTAGCAAATTTTATTTAAAGTATCATAATAACTTATAGTAATGTCAACTTTTTTTAAAAATAAAATAAAAAAGGAATTATGTAATTTTATAAATTTTTTAAAAGCAAAGAATAGTATATTTTTTTGTATTTTTTTTTTATTTTACGATTATAGTTTCGACTAGTTCGGTTTTATGCTATTTTTAGAATAAGAAATTCGATAGTCTTTTAGAAAAAATTCTCAATAAAATATTATTTTTTATATTTAGATAAAATTGGTAAAGCCTCAATTACTGCTTTTTGAATTTACTCTGAAGAAGAACTTCTTTTACTTGTAACATATTCACACATATCATAAAATTATTGTGTTTAGAAAACATCAGGATTTGAATAACTTAAGATTATTTTTAATACAGAGATATTCCCAATTATAACATCATCATCTTTTTATTTTACACTTTATTAAATATCATTATAAAATGTGGTATATTCTTTTATTTGAAAATCCGCTTTTTATTATTAAAGAAAAATAAAATATAAATTATTAATTTTTTTTTACATTCTTTTAAACTAATTAATTTTATATAAACCTCAAAAAACATAAGAGCAGCTTCTCTTAATTGAATGCTTTTATTTCTTTTTTTTTATTTATTTTTTAAATATATATATATTTTTTTTTTACTTTATTAAATTCCATATATTTTCTCTGTACTTTTCTGTTTGTATTATTGATTTAAATGTTACAAAAGGAGCTTACTCGAGAAGCTCTTTTAATGCGAGTAAACCTGCATATTTCCGATTTTCTTTAAAATTCTTGTTAAAAAGCCAATCAATGGCATTAGTAATATATGTATGCAATATATTTTATATTCTAGTCCCACCTAATTTTAATAAGCGGCCATATACTTCTGCGGTTTTTTTCAAATATCGCTAATCTGCATTTTCTTGGAATTATTAAAAAACATTTGTATGAAATTTATTAACAAAATTCATATATTAATTTTCTTGTATGACATATGATATTTAATCTAATCCAAGTAATCCATCTTTTTTTTTTTTAATAAAAAAAAAGAATAAATAAAATTATATTTAATAGCTAAAAATAAAATTACTATATTTTTCTTATAAGTCAGAGCTGTTTATTATTTTTTAAAGATACTAAAATATCTTTTTTATATTAAAAAAAAAAAATAAGAACAGAAAATAAATAAATTTTGAATTTTTTTTGTTTTTTTTAAAAAATAATTTTTTTATTACTTCATCATATTAACTACTGTTTTTTAAATAATATTATTAAAGTTCTTAAGCTAGTCTTTCAGAAGTTTCATTTCTGGCTTTTTTTAGCTGGTCAAAAAGCTTTATTAATTCAGAGTTATACATTTATTTTATAATATTTAATTAAAAATATAAATAAAATTTTATTTGTTTTAATATTTTATTTTTTTTCCTTATGAAAAAAAACAAAAGATTTATTAAAAGATTTTAATATTACCAATAAATAAATGAATTTATTTTAGTTATTTATAGAAAAAAAAAAATAGTATTACTTTTATATAAAATAAAAAAGTAGATTATAATGAAATTAAACTAAATATATATTTCTACTGTTTAAAATAAATATTTTAAATATGCAATTTTTTACTTTATTAAATATGTATTTTTTTATTTGCAATAAAATATATTTATTTTTAATTTTCTTTAAATAAAATATATTTCAATAAATATAATATAAATAAATATATTATTATTATTTATCATTTTACTTTAATAATAATAAATAAAACTTCTTTATTTCATTTAATTTTTAAAAATAAAGAAAAAAAAAAAAAAATAGAATCAAAAATAAAGAAAATTATGTTTTCATAAAATCATAGTTTTGAGGAACAAACATACCCGCAATTTAAATATATGAGTTATTTAAGAAGTCTATATTCTATATTATTAATATAAACTTTAATAATATTAGTTACAGTAACTTTAGCTCATTATTTTAGTTAAATATTGTAATTTTTAAATCAAAATAACTGGTTAACATGGGTGAGTTTATCTTTAACAATTACGACATGCTTATTATCATTTATGTTCAGATAAAAGTGCAGTATGTTCCCTTTAAACGTATTTCTTCTATTAGTTTTTTCTGCTTCATTAACTATATTGTATTGTTATATTATGAACACTTATTCAAGTGAACTTGCTTTTCTAATTTTAATATCTGTATTTATGAGCTATTTTACATTATTTTGTTATGTTTTTACTTCCAAAACGGAACTTTCATTTAAAGGATCTACTCTTTTTGTTACTAGTGGGGCTTTAATTGTTTATTAAATGTTTTTAATCTTTACGAATTTAAGTTATTTGTAATTGATTTTTATTCTAATGGGTACTATTATTTGGGGATACTTCCTTGTTTATGAATCATAAACTAGGGTTTCGGAAGTAAAATTAGAAAATAGAGATTCCATTTTAAGTGCTGTTACAGTCTATTTAGATGTTTTTGTTTTGCTTTTGAAGTTAGTGGAGTTACTTAGATAGATTATAATTAAAGAAAGATCATGAAATAAGAATTTTTTTTATATAAATATGTTATTTATTTTTGTTATATATTATATTTTAAATTTTAATTATATCATATTTTTCTCATATATATTAAATTTATAAATATTTAAACTATTATATTATAATTTTTAAAGTTTATAATAGAAAATAAATATTTATTTAGCAATATATAATTGCTTTTTTAATATATATTATTTATTATCTATATTAGAGTATAATTTATAAGAGTAAAATTAATTATTAATTTTTTTTAGATTTTTCACTACTAATTGATTTTCAATGTTAAAGTTTTATATTTTGTTTTTATTTTTATAATGTTTTATTTCAATAAGAAATATTATTTAAATTATTTATTGTTAATTTTAATAGTTTTATATATTGCGAAAAATAAACTCTTTAATTTTTATATAAGACTTTTTAATGTTAAAAAAAATTATCCTATATAATTTAGAATTAAAATTTCAAGAATTTTTTATTGTTTTGCTTTAATAAAATTTTCCTTTAAAAAAAATAAACTAAAAAATAAAAATAGAAAATTATAGACAAATTAAAAAAAATATAAATATATTAGAAAATATTGAATTTTAATTTTAAGATTTAAACAATAATAATATTATTAATAAAATACTAAAACATATTTTGGATTTAAATAAAAAAAAAAATTAAAATTATTATATTTAGAATTAAGTTTTATAAAAATATTATTTAAAATCATTTTTTTTTTGATTTTGTTTGAAAATTTAGAAAGTTATCAAAAAATGGTTCTTTATAAATATATATGTATATTTTTAAAAATAAAAACAAATATTTAAAAAAAAAAATATTATAAGAAAAGACTTATTATTTTAAATAGAAAAATAATGATATATTTTTTTTATATAATATATTATATTCATTATTATAAAAATCTATTATAATAATTAATACAATAAATTTCAATATTATTATTATTATTAGTTTATGCATTTTCAAATAATTATTAAAAGAAAATATTATCAAATTATAAAAATGTTATAATAAAATATTTTTGTTAATATATATTATTGATTAAAATCTCATTTTATGTATATATTAAATAAAATATAAAATATTTAAAGCTAAAGAAATATATCTTTATTATATTTAAATTAAAAAAAATAAAAGTAAAAATAAATGCATATTAATATATTATATCTTTATATATAAATTATTTAATATTATTATTTATTTAGAAAAATATATTATATTATAAATAAAAATTAAAAAACTGTATAAAATTTTTATTTAAAAAATGGATAAATTTTTAAGAATAAATATATTTATATATTTATTAAGCTATAAGTAACATAGATTATTAACAAAATTTAAAATAAAATAGTATAATCTTATTTTAAATAAATTAATTTAAATTATAAAAAAAGATATATATATATAAATATATACATAAATATATATATTTATATATTTATATATATATTTATTTATATATTTATTTATATTTATTTATTCGCCTTTATTTTATAATAAAAGGCGGTTTTAATAGTATATGATTTTTTTTAAAAAAATAATTAATAATTTTTTTTTTTTTTTTTTTATAATATATATTAATTATATCAAATATATAATAATATTTTATTTTCTAAAATTTAATAATTTTTTTTCTATTTTTTTTTAAAAAAAATTATACTTTATAAAATTATTAATTTATTAAAAACAATTAATATACAAATTTCAACATTAATATTTCAACTAAAAAAAAAAATACAAATAATAGCAAAAAAAAAAATGGGATCAAAAATATTTCATCAAATAAAAAATAAAAAAACTGATAGAATTTAAAATAATAATTTAAAATGTCCTAAAATGTTCATTATAATTTGTTTAAACTTAAACATACTAATAAGTTATTAATAATAAATAAAATAAAATTTTTAAAAAATTAAAAAAGGTACATGCTCATATAGCTATATGCATATAACAAAGATATAACAGTAATATTATAAATGAAGAATCTAAAACAAATATCGATAATACCATAAAAGATAATTAAAATAACATTGAGTATTATTGGAATAAAACACCTTTAGTAAACCTAAAAATTAACCAAAATATACACAAAATAAGATATATATGGGAAAAAAAATAATTTGACTTATCAAAAATAAACTATAATAAAGTACTTTAGATGACTCCATAAGAAATATAAAATTAATCTTTTGAGTATAAAAATATATGGTTTCGAAATTAATGCGAATAATTAAGAATTCCTTGGACATATGGGAGTGATTGGATATTTATAAGTTCAAATAATGTTTTATTTGATAGTGTTGTTAACATATAATATTGTGATTTAAGAAGAGTAATTTTTTTATATATTTATTTTTAAAATCTAAATAGGAGATTAAAATTTAATTCTCAAATGATATTGTTTAAGATGCAGGAGGATTATTAAGGGAATGGGTACATTTATGCACAAGAGATATTTTTGATAAAAAAATAGGTATTTTATTTTTGAATAATATAAACAATATTCTAATTTAAATAAATATAAAGAAATGTTTGTTAAGACCGATACTTAAAATTTGGCTTATAGAATAAATTCTAATATTGAATATATTGAATATTTTATTGAACTTTTTGGATTATTAGGTAAAATTGTAGGGAAATCTTTATTTGAAAGAATTCCAATAAAAGCTTGCTTTGATAGAACTATTATAAATTATATTTTGGGTAAAAATAATTTAATTAGTGATATATATTATTATGATGAAAAAGTAATTTTTTTTTTTTAATTATAATTTATATTATTATAATATTTATTATTTTTATTTTTTTTGGTTTGAAAAAATAAAGCTTTATAACTCTTATATTTATTTGGTTAATAATACTTTAAAGCCAGACGATTATATAGGAAATTTTACAATAGAAAAATAAATAAATGGTAAAATCTAAAAATTCGAACTAATCGAGAATGGAGAAAATATAGAAATAAATAATGAAAATAAATTGTTTTTTATTGAGAAATAGTAAATATTAAATATATAATATATATAAAAATTGTAAAATCATTTATTTTATATTTATTATTAATTTAATAAAAAAGAATTTAATATTTATGTGTTGAATTTATTAAGCCTTTTTTAGAATCTATGTGTTAGGAAATTTATAAGGTTATTCCTTTTGAAATACTAAGTATTTTCTAAAGTCATGAATTAGAAATGATTTTAAATGGAATAACCTTTATTAATTTAGATGATTGGAAAAATAATACTGAATATAAAGGAAATTACAGTAGTGAACATCAAGTTGTAAAATGGTTTTGGTAAATTTTAAGTGAACTTAATTAATAATAGCTTTCTAGATTTTTATAATTTTGTACAGGTTGTTCATAAACTCCTATTGAAGGATTTAAGTAAATTTATTATTTATTAATTTTTAAGTTTTTTAATTTTATTTTCAGAAAATTAGAATCCAATAGAGGAGATTATTAAAAGTTTGTAATTTAATAAGTTGAATATGATATAAAATATCCATATCCGAAGTCTCATACATGCTTTAATCGTTTAGAATTACCTATGTATTAATATTAATATATAATATATGGATTAAATTATTATTTATTAATTAAATATAAGGTATTAATCATTAGAAGATATGAGAAATAACATTCAATTAATTTTACAAAGTGATTTCGAAGGATTATTTGGAATGGAATGACTAATTAAATAAAATAAAATAAAATAATTTAACTTTTTAATTTGAAATAATAAAATTAAATAATTTAAAAAAAATACGAAAATTATATATAGATTAATATTTATAAATTAGAATTTTTACTACTATATATAAAGAATATTTATTTAGGTAAAATAAAAATAAATTACTTTACATTTTAAAAAGTTAAAAATTATATAATAAAAAATTTTTTTGTTAATATAATAAATTAAAATATATAAAAAAAATAAAAAAAAATAATTTTATATAAAGAAAAATTTTATTAAATTAAAAAAAATAGTTTTATAATATAATTAAAATACATATATTTAAATAAAATGAAATAAGATATTATTTATAGTTTAATTTTAAAAAAAATAATTAAATAAAATGAAGTATATGTGTTTTTAGAATTTTCGAATATAAAAAAAAATTAAATTATACATAAAAAGATAAAATTAAAAAATGTTAAAAAAATGTAAAATAAATAAGTATATATATATATATATATATATA